>NC_057795.1:98068596-98070828 GCF_018294505.1 Triticum aestivum | reverse complement strand
AAATAAAGATGACCCTTGGGCTCGCGAAAACCCAAGGGAAAAAGGCTTAGGTGGCAAATGGTAAAACCAAGGTTGGGCCTTGCTGGAGGAGTTTTATTCAAAGCGAACTGTCAAGGGGGTCCCATAAATCACCCAACCGCGTAAGGAACGCAAAATCAAGGAACATAACACCGGTATGACGGAAACTAGGGCGGCAAGAGTGGAACAAGTCACCAGGCATAAGGCCGAGCCTTCCACCCTTTACCAAGTATATAAGGTGCATTAATTAAACAAGAGATATTGTGATATCCCAAAATATCCATGTTCCGAAGAGGAACAAACTTCATCTTCACCTGCAACTAGCAACGCTATAAGAGGGGCTGAGCAAAAGCGGTGACATAGCCAAACAACGGTTTGCTAGGACAGGATGGTTAGAGGTTTGACATGGGAATAGGGAGGCATGATAAACAATGGCAGGTAGGGCTAACATAGCGAAAGAGCGAGTACTAGCAAGCAAAGATAGAAGTGATATCGAAGGTATGGTCATCTTGCCTGCAAAGTTCTCAAAGTTGTCGAAGGCTTGATCCTCGTAAGCGTTCTCAACAGGTTCCTCGTTCACGTACTCGTCTCCCGGCTCTACCCAAGGCAAGAACACAAACAAAGGAACCACAATCAAACATGGAGCAATGCACAAACAACATGATGCAAAACATGCCATGATATGCGAGATGTGATATGCAATGCATATGCGTGCTCCGGAAGGGAAATGATGAATCAGGTATCAACTTGCCAAACCAAGTATGCCGCTGGAAATATGAGATGATTTCCGTTGAAATCGATATAAAGATCACCGGAATCGGATGCACGGTTTGCAAATGGCAAGCAAAACAATAATGGCACAATTCTGCGATTAATAGCACGATGCTACTTAGCATGCAACAAGAAACTATGCTACAGCACCCCAACATAAAAACAAAACATATGGCAGTGATCTAAAGGAGATGCTTAACAAAAGAGGAACACTGAGCTACGGCTAAATCACATCATAACAGGTTCAAACAAGCATGGTGAAAGGGCAAAAAATATCAGGTTGGACATGGCATAAACAGCATCACGAAGCAATGTTCAGAGCAAGTTACCAACAAGCTACAGGAACTCATAATAGCAAAACAAGGCATGGCATGATTCTACTCAAAGCATAGATCAAAAGTCCCTTACTGACCATAAGCCAAAAAGGATCATAAGAAATGACGGCATGCATGTAAACATAACAAGTTTCGTTAACAGATTCAGCAAACTGGGCATGACTTTGACAGAATTACGAAGGCACCTTCATGAGCTCGATGCACTCACTACAGAGCATCTCATGATAAACTAAGCATAACATCCATCAAGAAGACATGGCATAGAAGCTATACATGGCAAGAACAACATCATAGCATACACGGATCCACTACAACAACCTTGTCAAAATTGAATAACATGCAAACAATCTGCCAGGAAACATTTTGTAGCAAAAGTAGAGCACGAAAATTACATGCTAGACTTCTCCCTAATTTCAAACAGGGGCATGAATGGATATATCATAACCATGTGCTCGAAACACCCTTACTGAAGTATCTCTAAATATGCATGGATCTCTCTGTAGCATCAAGATTACATAGCATAAAAATAACAGCAGAACAGGGACTAAAATGAGCAATATCACGAAGCCTAGTTTGCATGCTTGTGCTAGTCACCACATAAGATCACAAAAATACATGGTAAGCACCTTTATAAAGAAGACATGGCATAGATCAAAACATATGTAGGGCTCAAGTTCATAAGATGCACACATTAATCATGGCAAAAATGACAAAAGTGCATGTTCTGTTAAGAAACAGAAACTAACATTATATAGCCCTCTTCCAACAGCATTTCGGGCATCAAGATGAGCTCAAATGAAAATGATGCAATGAGATGAAATGATGTACTCATCGAGTCGAACAAATCGGTATGCTACACGCCCAAAACGGAGCCACGGATGCAAAGATGTGGGGCAATGAACATGCAACAAAAATTAAGACATAATATGACTTGGTGGAATTTCGGGGAGAAGAAAAAGTCAACCCTGGGTTATCCGATCGGATCTGGCGCGCGGAAGCCGAGGACAACGCCGGAGTAGGAGGGTCGGGGCGGCCGGAGCTTGGCCGTGGCGGCGCGGCCGGAGGCGGGACCGGTCGGTGGAGGCCCGGCCGGAGGCGGGACCGGGCG
>NC_057795.1:98060945-98068116 GCF_018294505.1 Triticum aestivum | reverse complement strand
GGCGGGGGCGGCGCGGTGGCGCCACGTGGTGGGAGCCGATTCGCCGGGGCACGGCGGCGGACGCGTCCGGCTCTGTCTAGACGTGTCCGGCGGCGCGGAGAGGAGCGGGGCTAGGGTTAGGGTGGAAATGACCCGGGATTTCGGGGGAGGGGGTGTTTTTATAGGTAGAAGGAGCTAGGAAGCTCCAAATGAGGTGCAGTTTTCGCCCACACGATCGTGATCCAACGGTGGAGAGCATGGAAGTGACTTAGATGGGTTATTGGGCTGTTTTGGAGGGGTGTTGAGCTGCAACTCAAAAGAGGCCTTAGCGGTTATGCGGTTAACCGTTGGAGTACCAAACGAGCTCCAAATGACCCGAAACTTGGCAGGTGGTCTAACGGTGCTATACGAGGGCCACTTGCAAGACTCGGTCCATTCCGAGAATGTTTAACACCCGCACACGAAAAGAGACAAGAGGGGTGCGCCGGTGCATGTGGGAGTGTCGGAATGCAAAACGGACAACGGGGAAAATGCTCGGATGCATGAGACGAACACGTATGCAAATGAGATGCACATGATGACATGATATGAGATGCATGACATGAACAAAAGAAAAACCAAACCCAACCATAGAGGAAATATCATAGCACGTAGCCGAAAATGGCAAGAGTTGGAGTTACAAATATGGAAAGCTACATCCGGGGTGTTACAACACTCCACCACTACAAGAGGATCTCGTCCCGAGATCTAGGACTGAAAGAACTCCGGATATTTGGAATGGAGGTTATCCTCGCGCTCCCAGGTGGCTTCTCGGTCAGAATGGTGTGACCACTTCACTTTCAGGAATTTGATTGACTTGTTGCGAGTCTTGCGCTCAGTTTCTTCAAGAATAGCAACGGGGTGCTCATGATAAGAGAGATCTTCTTGGAGGTCAATTTCTTCAAAGTTGATAGTGCGCTCAGGAGTCTTGAAGCACTTGCGAAGCTGTGACACGTGAAACACATCGTGCATGTTTGCAAATTTGGATGGAAGCTCAAGTTGATAGGCGAGATCGCCTCTTTTGCCAATTATCTTGAAAGGACCCACGTATCTAGGCCTTTGATACCAAAGCGACGAGTGCCTTTCATTGGAGAGACGCGGAGGTAGACATGGTCTCTGATTTCAAAAGCCAAATCACGGTGCTTGCTATCATAGTAACTCTTCTGGCGCGAGTGCGCGGCTTTGAGATTCTCACGAATGACTTTGCACATTTCTTCGGCTTCTGTGATCAAGTCGTTGCCAAGAAGTTGGCGTTCACCTGTCTCGGACCAATTGAGAGGAGTACGACACTTTCTGCCATAGAGAATTTCGAATGGGGCCTTGCCCGAACTCGCTTGGAAGCTGTTGTTGTAGGAGAACTCGGCATAAGGAAGACAATCTTCCCACTTCATGCCAAAGGAGATGACACAAGCCCTAAGCATATCTTCAAGGATTTGATTGACTCGCTCGACTTGGCCACTTGTTTGAGGATGGAAAGCTGTGCTGAAACGAATGTTGGTGCCCATGGCCTTCTGAAAGGAGTCCCAGAACTTAGAAGTGAAGATGCTTCCACGGTCTGAAGAGATCAATTGAGGAATACCGTGCAAGGAGACAATTCTGGAGGTGTATAACTCTGCCAGCTGAGCAGCTGTGATAGATTCTTTGATAGGAAGGAAATGAGCCACTTTAGTAAGCTTGTCAATGATAACGAAGATAGCATCATTTCCCCGCTTGGACTTAGGAAAACCAGTCACGAAGTCCATCTCGATGTGATCAAACTTCCATTCCGGAATAGCAAGAGGTTGAAGGAGACCAGCTGGTCTTTGGTGTTCTGCTTTCACCCTTCTGCAGACATCACATTCATTCACGAATTGAGCAATTTCTCGCTTCATTTGAGTCCACCAATACGACTGCTTGAGGTCATGGTACATCTTCGTACTTCCAGGATGAATGGATAGGAGGGAATTGTGTGCCTCATTCATGATGACTTTTCTCAGATCACCTTTGGGAACCACAATTCGATCCTCGAAGAAAAGAGTATCTTTGTCATCCAAGCGATAGCACTTGTACTTGGAAATGCCCTTGTCAATACCACGTTTCACCTTCTTCACCATGGTATCCAGGAGTTGTGCCTCACGAATTTGATCTTCCAAAGTAGGAGAGACTATGAGGTTGGCAAGAAAGCCTTGAGGAATAACTTGAAGATTCAGCTTGCGGAAAGCTTCACAAAGATCCGGTTGAAATGGCTTGAGAATTAGACTGTTGCAATAAGCCTTTCTGCTCAGAGCATCTGCAATCACATTCGCCTTGCCAGGAGTATATTCAATACTTGGATTGTACTCTTGAATCATTTCGACCCATCGAGTTTTCCTGAGGTTGAGGTTTGGTTGAGTGAAGATATACTTGAGGCTCTTGTGATCGGTGAAAATGTCCACTTGCCTTCCCAATAAGAGATGTCTCCATGTTATCAATGCATGGACAACTGCCGCCAACTCAAGATCGTGAGTGGGGTAGTTCTTTTCGTTGGGCTTCAACTGGCGAGAGGTATAGGCCACAACTTTCTTCTCTTGCATTAACACAGCACCGAGACCTTGAAGAGAAGCATCACAGAAAACTTCGAATGGCTTGGATTCATCAGGAGGAGTCAAGACAGGAGCTGTGACTAACTTCTCTTTGAGGGTGTTGAAAGCGACGTCACACTCAGGCGTCCAGACATACTTGACATGCTTCTGGAGGAGGTTGGAAAGAGGCTTTGCAATCTTAGAGAAGTTCTCAACGAATCTTCGGCAATAGCTTGCAAGACCAAGAAAACTGCGGAGCTGCTTGACATTCTGAGGAGGTTCCCAATTCACAACTGCAGACACCTTCGCCAGATTAACAGAAATTCCCTTAGCGGAGATGATATGACCAAGGTAAAGAACTTCATCAAGCCAGAACTCACATTTGGAAAACTTCCCATAGAATTGATGCTCTCTGAGCTTGTCGAGCACCAATCGCAAATGTTTGTCATGATCCGACTTATTCTTGGAGAAGACCAAAATATCATCGAGATACACCAAGACGAATTCATTGGTGTAGGGGTTGAAGATAAAGTTCATCATGCGAGAGAATGTTGGAGGAGCATTGACAAGGCCGAAAGACATGACAGTATATTCATAAGAACCATAGCTTGTTCTGAATGCTATCTTGGGGATATCTTGTTCACGAATGCGAATCTGATGATAACCCATACGAAGGTCAAGCTTGGAGAATACTTTAGCACCTTTGAGTTGCTCGAAAAGCTCATTGATGTTGGGAAGTGGATACTTGTTCTTGATTGTCTTCTTGTTCAATGGACGGTAATCGACGCAAAGTCGGTCCGTGCCATCCTTCTTCTGGACAAAAAGAACTCCACAACCCCATGGAGATGAACTCGGTCTGATCAAACCCAGACACTCTTGTTCATCGAGCTGTTTCTTCAATTCCTTCAGCTCCTTGGGTCCAAGCTTGTATGGACGCTTGCATACGGGTTCAGTTCCAGGCTCAAGATCGATAACGAACTCGACTGGCCGATGAGGAGGCATACCCGGAAGCTCTTCCGGAAAGACATCTTGGTACTCACAAATGACTGGAATTTGAGAAATAGCATCCAACTCGCCCTTCTCATTGAGAGAAAACAAACGAATGGTTTCATCACGAGCGGCATAGATGATAACATCCTCAGAAGGGTGTGTCAATTGAATTTGCCTGGCAGCACAATCAAGCTGAGCCTTGTGCTGAGAAAGCCAGTCCATCCCGAGAATTAGATCAATATCAGAGTCGACAAGAACAACTGGAGAAGACAGAAATCTATAGTCGCCCATCTTGATAGAGACATTTGGAACCATCAAACGAGAACTCATGTGCTTGCCCGGGGAAACAATTGCTAGAGTTCTATCCAAATATTCCGAAGTGATGCTTGGTAAAGAACGGCGTTGACATGAAACAATGCGATGCACCGGTATCAAATAAAACTTTTGCAGGAATATCATTAATTGAGAGATTACCCATTATCACATCTGAAGAATCCTCTGCCTGAGCTGCATTCATCATGTTCACCTTTGCAAACTTGGAATTATGCTTGACCACTGCATTGCTTGAAGATTTCACAGGAGGAGGAGGAGGAAGGCGCCTTTGATTGAAGCACTTGTTCGCGTAGTGACCTTTCTGCTGGCACTTGTTGCAAGTCACTTCTGAGAGCGGACGGCGATAAGGAGCATTTGACCTTGGAGCTTGAGACTGAGACTTGTTCTGATAGCCTGGGTTGGGTGGGTGGGAAGATCCATGAGGACCTGAGTTCTTCTGTTGGTAAGGCTAACGAAACGGAGGAGGAGGAAGGTAGAACTTTTGC
The DNA here is from genome assembly GCF_018294505.1 of Triticum aestivum. Lineage (NCBI taxonomy): Eukaryota > Viridiplantae > Streptophyta > Magnoliopsida > Poales > Poaceae > Triticum > Triticum aestivum. The sequence goes on along the minus strand of NC_057795.1, from coordinate 98,063,750 downwards.
TGCTTAGCTGCCACTTGAGAGGAAGAAGAAGACTGAACTGCATCCCTGATTCTCTTCTTAGAAGCCTCACACTTGAGCTGAGCACCTTCTTGCTTGAGGGCCATATTGTAGAATTGATCAAACTGAGTAGGCTCAACAAGAACAAGAGCTAATTGCAGATCCTCTCTAAGGCCACCTCTGAATTGATAGATCATACTCTTTTCATCAGAAACATCTTGTTTAGCGAAGCGAGCAAGTTTCTGAAACTGCTTGGTGTATTCGTACACTGACATGTTGCCTTGCTTGAGATTGCGGAACTCCTCACGCTTGCTCTCAACAACACTGGTAGGAATATGGTGAGCTTTAAAGTCCCGACATAAATTAGTCCAAGCAATCACTCGACCTCCTCTGGAATCCTTGTATTGCTGGAACCAATCAGCTGCCTGATCCTTGAGCTGAAAAGAAGCGAACTTGACATAGTCCTCAGGCCTGACATTGCTGCATTCAAAATGCTTGTTGATATCCACGAGCCAATCATCGGTGTCTGTGGCCTCGGCATAGTAGCTGAAAGACTTCGGCTGATTTGCAAGGAATTGGTTGAGGGTAGGAAACTGAGGCTGATGATTGAACTGCCCTTGACCTTGATTCCCTTGGTTGCCTTAGCCTTGGTTGCGTTCTTGCATGAGCTGAATCATCATCTGGGCATGGGTGTTTGAGGCTGCCATCAAAGCTTGCCATGCCTCCGGAGGCGGAGGTGGAGGTGGAGGGTTCGCCTGACTCCCATCACTGTGTTCCGGATTCTGACACATTGGCGGAGCCATCCTGAAGAGGATGACATCCGTTAGCATCTTGATAGACAGATAGACAAGTTGAATCAACGGATAGAAATTGCAACATATAGTCTTCACAATAAACATTCAAACAAGGATGAACGAATGAATTCCAAAGTAAACATCACGTCCATTAAGGTGAGAAGCCACTTGATAAGATATTGATGAAAGAAAAAATAAAAGGCAAGGTACGAATGGAAAAAATAAGTGGTAAGGATTACCCAATCACAAACCAAATATCCGCGGGAAGAAATGCTAGAGCTACTTGAATCCCACCTATAAACTCCCGAAACTTTCCGGTTATGCAATCAGGTGTTGGGGATTCAGGGGAAGCAATATATCTCACCCAAACTAACAATCCCTACATCCAGCTGTATCCATCCTTCAACACATAACCAAGAAACCTTCGGAAATCATGTACCTCAACCTTCGAAAAGCATCTGTTATACGAGTCATGGCAATACTCCCGAGCTCGCCCTAGTAGTGGGTTATCGGGGTTATCTCACCAACAACTGTACAAAAGAGATTTTCGATGTCGGCAAAGCTTAGGTATTCCAGAACTGCAACGATAAAATTGTGACGACAACACCTCGCGGCTCAACTCCCCGGGACACTGCCACAACCCCTATATGTCAGGAGGCACCAAGAACAATGTTCTCATCACAAAACCATCGGAATGATTCCAAGATACCCGCGTGATCCTAAATTTTTTTTAGTGAAATTTGAGAAGAGGAAAGTCAAAACATCTACGTTAGGAGGCCTCACCAGAGCGACGAAGGGACTGAGGAGTAAAAAGAATCCTACTCTCCGATATATATAATCCCAAGACTCAAAACATTTTTGTTCTAGACTCAACAACGCCAGCAAACAATCAAGCAGGGGGCTCCTAAGTCGGGGATGGCTCTGATTACCAACTTGTAACGCCCTCGATGCGGCTATATCTCCCACGTGTCGAAGCACGACTTAGAGGCATAACCGCATTGAAAGCAATATCACAAGTGAGGTAATCTTCGCACAACCCATGTAATACATAAGGGAAAGAGATACATAGTTGGCTTACAGTCGCCACTTCACACAATACATAAATAAACATCCATCATCCAGGTTACACTCAAGGTCCGACTACGGAACCAAAATAAAAGAAGACTACCCCAAATGCTACACAAATCCCCGATCGTCCCGACTGGGCACCTCTATTGATCATCTGGAAACGATACATAGTAACGACCAAGGGCCTCATCAAATTCCCACTTGAGCTCAGTTGCGCCATCTGCGCTGGTATCCTCGGCACCTGCATATGTTTTGGTAGAATCTGTGAGTCACGGGGACTCAGCAATCTCACACCCGTGAGATCAAGACTATTTAAGCTCATAGGTAGGAAAGGGCAATATGGTGGAGCTGAGGCAAGCACTAAGCATATATGGTGGCTAACATACGCAAGTGAGAGCGAGAAGAGAAGCAACGCATCGGTCGAGAAGCTAGAAGCGATCAAGAATTGATCCTGAAACTACTTACGGTCATACATAACTCAAACCGTGTTCACTTCCCGGACTCCACCGAGAAGAGACCATCACGGCTACATACACGGTTGATGCATTTTAATGAAGTGAACTGTCAAGTTATCTACAACCGGACATTAACAAATTCCCATCTGCCTCATAACCGCGGGCACGGCTTTCGAAAGATAATATACCCTGCAGGGGTGTCCCAACTTAGCCCATCATAAGCTCTCACGGTCAACGAAGGATAAACCTTCTCCTGGGAAGACCCGATCAGTCTCGGAATCTCGGTTCGCAAGACATTTCGACAATGGTAAAACAACACCAGCAAAGCCGCCCGATTGTGCCGACAAATCCCGATAGGAGCTGCACATATCTCGTTCTCAGGGCACATTCGGATAGGTCAGCGTACGAGTAAAACCAACCCTCGAGTTGCCCCGAGGTGGCCCCGTAGTCTGCCCATTTCGGACAAACACTTGAAGAAGCACTGGCCCCGG
>NC_057795.1:98058510-98060704 GCF_018294505.1 Triticum aestivum | reverse complement strand
CGCGAAAACCCAATGGAAAAAAGGCTTAGGTGGCAAATGATAAAACCAAGGTTGGGCCGTACTGGAGGAGTTTTATTCAACGAACTGTCAAGGGGGTCCCATAAATCACCCAACCGCGTAAGGAACGCAAAATCAAGGAACATAACACCGGTATGACAGAAACTAGGGCGGCAAGAGTGGAACAAGTCACCAGGCATAAGGCCGAGCCTTCCACCCTTTACCAAGTATATAAGGTGCATTAATTAAACAAGAGATATTGTGATATCCCAAAATATCCATGTTCCGACCAGGAACAAACTTCATCTTCACCTGCAACTAGCAATGCTATAAGAGGGGCTGAGCAAAAGCGGTGACATAGCCAAACAACGGTTTGCTAGGACAGGATGGTTAGAGGTTTGACATGACAATAGGGAGGCATGATAAACAATGGCAGGTAGGGCTAACGTAGCGAAAGAGCGAGTACTAGCAAGCAAAGATAGAAGTGATATCGAAGGTATGGTCATCTTGCCTGCAAAGTTCTCAGAGTTGTCGAAGGCTTGATCCTCGTAAGCGTTCTCAACAGGTTCCTCGTTCACGTAATCGTCTCCCGGCTCTACCCAAGGCAAGAACACAAACAAAGGAACCACAATCAAACATGGAGCAATGCACAAACAACATGATGCAAAACATGCCATGATATGCGAGATGTAATATGCAATGCATATGCGTGCTCCGGAAGGGAAATGATGAATCAGGCATCAACTTGGCAAACCAAGTATGCCTCTGGAAAGATGAGATGATTTCGGTTGAAATCGATATAAAGATCACCGGAATCAGATGAACGGTTTGCAAATGGCAAGCAAAACAATAATGGCACAATTCTGCAATTAACAGCACGATGCTACTTAGCATGCAACAAGAAACTATGCTATAGCACCCCAACATAAAAACAAAACATATGGCAGTGATCTAAAGGAGATGCTTAACAAAAGAGGAACACTGAGCTACGGCTAAATCACATCATAACAGGTTCAAACAAGCATGGTGAAAGGGCAAAAAATATCAGGTTGGACATGGCATAAACAGCATCACGAAGCAATGTTCAGAGCAAGTTATCAACAAGCTACAGGAACTCATAATAGCAAAACAAGGCATGGCATGATTCTACTCAAAGCATAGATCAAAAGTCCCTTACTTACCATAAGCCGAAAAGGATCAGAAGAAATGATGGCATGCATGTAAACATAGCAAGTTTCGTTAACAAATTCAGCAAACTGGGCATGACTTTGACAGAATTACGAAGGCACCTTCGTGAGCTCGATGCACTCACTACAGAGCATCTCATGATAAACTAAGCATACATCCATCAAGAAGACATGGCATAGAAGCTATACATGGCAAGAACAACATCATAGCATACACGGATCCACTACAACAACCTTGTCAAAATTGAATAACATGCAAACAATCTGCCAGGAAACATTTTGTAGCAAACATAGAGCACGAAAATGACATGATAGGCTTATCCATAATTTCAAACAGGAGCATTAATGGATAGAGCATAACCATTTGTTCAAAACACCCTTACTGATGTATCTCTAAATATGCATGGATCTCTCTGTAGCATCAAGTTTACATGGCATAAAAATAACAACAGAACAGGGACTAAAATGAGCAATATCACGAAGCCTAGTTTGCATGCTTGTGCTAGTCACCACATTGATCACAAAAATACATGGTAAGCATCTCTGTAAAGAAGACATGGCATAGATCAAAACATATGTAGGGCTCAAGTTCATAAGATGCACACATTAATCATGGCAAAAATGACAAAAGTGCATGTTCTGTTAAGAAACAGAAACTAACATTATATAGCCCTCTTCCAACAACATTTCGGGCATCAAGATGAGCTCAAATGAAAATGATGCAATGAGATGAAATGATGTACTCATCGGGCGAACAAATCGGTATGCTACACGCCCAAAACGGAGCCACGGGTGCAAAGATGTGGGGCGATGAACATGCAACAAAAATTAAGATATAATATGACTTAGTGGAATTTCGGAGGAGAAGAAAAAGTCAACCCTGGGTTATCCAATTAGATCTGGCGCGCGGAAGCCGAGGACGACGCCGGAGTAGGAGGGTTGGGGCGGCCGGAGCTTGGCCGCGGCGGCGCGGCCGGAGGCGGGACCGGGCGGCGGAGGCGCGACCGAAG
>NC_057795.1:98032201-98057953 GCF_018294505.1 Triticum aestivum | reverse complement strand
CGGGGCACGGCGGCGGACGCGTCCGGCGGCGCGGAGAGGAGCGGGGCTAGGGTTAGGGTGGAAATGACCCGGGATTTCGGGGGAGGGGGTGTTTTTATAGGTAGAAGGAGCTAGGAAGCTCCAAATGAGGTGCAGTTTTCGCCCACACGATCGTGATCCGACGGCGGAGAGCATGGAAGTGACTTAGATGGGTTATTGGGCTGTTTTGGAGGGGTGTTGGGCTGCAACTCAAAAGAGGCCTTAGCGGTTATGCGGTTAACCGTTGGAGTACCAAACGAGCTCCAAATGACTCGAAACTTGACAGGTGGTCTACCGGTGCTATACCAGGGCCACTTGGCAAGACTCGGTCCAGTCCAAGAACGTTTAACACCCGCACACGAAAAGAGACAAGAGGGGTGCGCCGGTGCATGTGGGAGTGTCGGAATGCAAAACGGACAACGGGGAAAATGCTCGGATGCATGAGACGAACACGTATGCAAATGAGATGCACATGATGACATGATATGAGATGCATGACATGAACAAAAGAAAAACAAAACCCAACCACGGAGGGAATATCATAGCACGTAGCCGAAAATGGCAAGAGTTGAAGTTACAAATATGGAAAGCTACATCCGGGGTGTTACAGGTCTGGCCTATTTGGCAGATTTGCATCAGCCAGCAGACGGCAAAGGCCTTTGCATCTTTGTCGCCTATTGGCTGATGGCAAAGCACACCGTTAACCACTTAATGGCCCTGAACTGTCACGTGTGCCGTCCAGGCTCTTTGCCGTTTGCCAGCAGATGGCAAAGACCTTTGCATCTTTGTCGTCCGCCAGCAGACGGCAAAGAGTCCTTTGCCGTAGCCTATTCAGCCGGACCTACTGCCGTCTGCTGCCTGACGGCAAAGCCCTTTGCTGTCAGCCTAACATGCCTTTGCCATCAGCCATGGCTGACGGCAAAGTGCCTGATTCCTGTAATGGCAGGGCCTCATCTCAGATAATTCCAAGTTATACTAAAATTAAAGAAATATCAGAGACTTCCCGTTCAAACTATCTAACTATTTAGTTTGGTCAATGACAATAGGTGAATGGTATTATAGAGTCTTTGGTCCAGAGTTAAACAATGTAGTGCCATAAACTTTTCTACGTACTTGTTATGGTGCAGTTTCGGCTATGTCAGAAAAGGTGCAGCTACGCATCATGAACAATGACCTGTCCTTACTTTCAGAATAGATTGTAGCAGTAGTTCTTCATTCTTTGATATGAATATTGCACGCAGATTCTGTAGTGCCTTATATATTTTGCTAAATGATGTTCATGTTATCTTAAATTTTTAGATTTTTTTGGGCGGTATTTAAGAGGAAGATCGACCATATGAATAACAACGGAATTTAATGGATTTTTTGGTACCAACGAGGCACACCCAGATTTAGAGCCGTGAACCAGTCCAAGTTTCCAAGTGCATTTTCCAAATTGCAGGAAAGCCCCATATATGGTCTCTATGAGATTAGAAGTATGTCTTTGCTTCTTCAGAAAGAGCAAAAGAAGTATGCTTGCCAACTTAGTGTAATTAACTTTATTTCAGTTTAGTGCAAGCGTCGTCGACTTAGATTTCTTCATCATTGGGGACTAGATCATCAAACTTTCAGTGAATAGCAAACATTTTAGTACAATTTTTTTTCCGATGAGGCTAGAGAAACAACAACCTTTCCCACTAGAAAAAGGATTTTGGGAAGGAAACACATAAATAGCACATTGACCAGAACAATTCAGTCAGTAAATTAGCAAATAGATTCAGTGCATAGTTGAAAGCACAAGTGCTCCCTAGGTGGTTTTGGTAATTAATGTCAACATATCTCTTGTTGGACTAACACTTTTATCTAGTATGTCTCAGATAAGTTCAACAATGAAGTGGCATGGACTAAAGGATGTGGGAACTCCTTTAAGATGCTAAGGACAAAGGATTGGCTCAAGCTTCAAGCTCAAGACTCTTCATTTTACATTTTAGTGATCCAAGATCACATTGAGTCTATAGGAAAAGCCAATACTATCAAGGAGGGATGAGGTGTTGCTTAATGAGCCTCTTGCTTCAAAGTGCTTAGTGATATGCTCCAAATACCCTCAACTACTTTCCCACTTCCACACATATGTCCTAAACCTAAAGTCAAACTCGGCCCCAGTGATTCTTGCTATCCGGCGCCACCGAGTTTTGATGTCTTAGCCACTGCCACAAACCCTAGGCAAATCGGTCTCACCGATATGGATCTCGGTCTCACCGAGATGGGATTGTAATCTCTCTGTGTATGTCTGAGGGAGTCCTAGACTAGGGGGTGTCCGGATAGCCGAACTATCATCATCGGCCGGACTCCAAGACTATGAAGATACAAGATTGAAGACTCCGTCCTGTGTCCGGATGGGACTTTCCTTGGCGTGGAAGGCAAGCTTGGCGATACGGATATGTAGATCTCTTACCATTGTAACCGACTCTATGTAACCCTAGCCCTCTCCGGTGTCTATATAAACCAGATGGCTTTAGTCCGTAGGACAACAACCATTACAACAATCATACCATAGGCTAGCTTCTAGGGTTTAGCCTCCTCGATCTCGTGGTAGATCTACTCTTGTAATACCCACATCATCAATATCAATCAAGCAGGACGTAGGGTTTTACCTCCATCGAGAGGGCCCGAACCTGGGTAAAACATCGTGTCCCTTGTCTCCTGTTACCATCTGCCTAGACGCACAGTTCGGGACCCCCTACCCGAGATCCGCCGGTTTTGACACCAACATTGGTGCTTTCATTGAGAGTTCCTCTGTGCTGTCATCGATAGGCTCGATGGCTCCTTCGATCATCAACAACGACGCGGTCCAGGGTGAGACTTTTCTCCCCGGACAGATCTTCATGTTCGGCGGCTTTGCACTGCGGGCCAATTCGGCTGGCCATATGGAGCAGATCGAAAGCTACGCCCCTGGCCGTCAGGTCAGGTTCGGAAGTCTTAACTTCACGGCTGACATCCGCGGAGACTTGATCTTCAACGGACTCGAGCCACAGCTGAGCGTGCCGCACTGTCACGATGGGCATGATTTAGCTCTGCTACCGGACAGTGCCCTGGAGGCCGCACAAGAACCCGCTCCGACCCTCGATTCGGAGCCGGCTACACAGATCGAGGACGGATGGTTAGACACCGCCTCGGGGGCTACAACCTCAGCGGCGATAGAGCCGAATACTGACTTTGTCCCTTCTGAAGCTCGTGACTCCAAGGTGCCGGACTCCTTGCCGGACTCCGAACCTCTCGCACCTTCTCCGGCACTAGGAGAACTACTGCGATTGTGCCCCGGTTCGGCCGGGCGAGCACCTCAGTAGAGAAAGCCGAAAACTGACTGTCATGATATAGCGAGAGACTAGTCAACCACTCGATCGACTATCGGAATGTTTAGAATTCCTCCGCTTCGACGAAGGGCCGCTTCCTGGTCAAGCACACACGTGCCCCGAGTTCAGAGATCGCGGTGCCTCTAGGGGCTATATCGTAGCCCCACCATCGAGCTCCTATGGCTAAGTGAAAGTGATAAAGCATTATAGTCCGGTTGCCTAGTTTGCTATGCAATCACCTCCTTCAAAGGACCAAGACGTTGGATTAAGTGTGAAAATGCGCTTTGTTTTTGCAAACACCCCCGTAGTATGTGCGTGGGGGCTGAAGCCAAAGACTGCCATCTTTCAGGTTACAAATATATGTACATAAACGGCCGCACAGGGGATATTTCAATACTTGAATGCACAAGTATAAAAACTCGATGCATTATACATATGATCTCACAAATCATACACGTCATTTGAACATGACATTTTTCGAGCATTGCGACTCTATTACACGAGCGCCCTACAGGACTTCCTCAAAATAGTGCTCGGTGGGTAATCGGCTCTCGTCCGAATCCCGGGATGCAACGTCGGTGGCATTCATCTCCGCCCAGTATGTCTTAACACGGGCAAGAGCCATCCGTGCACCCTCTATGCAGGCCGACCGCTTCATCGCCTTGATATGCGGTACCGCCCCAAGGAATTGCTGCAATAAACCAAAGTAACTCTTTGGCTTGGGCCTTTCCGGCCACAGATGAGTGACCACATCCGTCATGGCTAGTCCGGACAATCTATTCAGCTCAGCCCACTCAGCTAACTGATCGGTCAACGGTAGTGGACGCTCCGGACTTTGGAATTGAGACCAAAACAACTCTTCCATTTCATGATCCTTCTGACTTCGGAAGTGCCGAACCGCGTCTGCCGCACTCGCCGCCAAATCCAGATGAGGATTCTCCGCACTCCACAGATGGCCCAACTAAGCATACTTCAGATCCGTGAATTTCCTACGCAACAGAAAGGGCTTTCCAGCCACAACATCTCCGGCTTGACGCAGTTCCTCCTTTATAGCCCGCATTGCAGAACGAGCATCCTTGGCTTCGGCGGTGGCCTTCTTCAGGCCCTCTTGCTCTGCTCGGCGTTCTCTCTCAAGAACCTCATAGCGGTCGGTAGCATCTTTTAATTTCACGGCCATTACAGCCATTTCCTCCCTGCTTCGGCAGTGAGCAGCCTTCTCGGCTTTTAGCTCCTCCGCCGCCTTCAAGGCAGCCACGTCACTCTTTCTGGCTTGGTCCTTGGCCCGAGCAAGCTCCGCCCGAAGGTCTTCCACAGCAGCGGCACCATCTGCATCAAGCATACATGTTGTAAGGAGTGGGCATCAGCTCCCTTACCAGGTGACCACAGAGAAACAACCTACCTTGTGACTCGTCAAGTCGTTTATTGACCAGCGCGATGTCCGCATCCGCAACGTCGAGTTGCCGCTTTAGTTCGGCAACTCCATCAGTCCGGCTGGCCACCGGACTATCAACCACCTGCATAGGAAAGGCGAGAATTAATACCTGAGATTATGATCCTCGGCACGCTGTCGCTTTCGACAACATACCAAGTCTCAGGGGCTACTATCTACACAGGGCGCACTTTATGTGTAAAAACTGTCAAAAGGTATGTCATTTTTACGTACCTCAAACCCCGCCAGCAAACTTCTGACGGCATCATGCAACCCGCCCTCGGCGGACGAAATTCTTTCAATCACCGTACTCATCAATGCACGGTGACCTTCTGAGATAGACGCCCTCTCGAGCAGATCCTTCAGCTCCCCAGGCCGTACACCAGTTGGTGCCGAACTCTCCGGCCCCGCCGGACTTGGGGAAACCCTCCACGACGATACTTCAGGGTCGTACCCCCCGCCTGATGGCGCGGTAGATGGAGGCGTCTCACTCTCCATCATCTCCGGACGAAGGTCCCCCGAAGATGAGCTCAACTGAGAAGGACGGAGATCCGAACTACAAGATAAAAACTTCGGTTATCCACGTGGAGCTCAGCTGAGAAGGACGGAGCCCTGCATGTCGGAGCCGGACATTGTCTAAGTTTTGAAGCGCTCGAATCTGGAGCCCTGAGTGTTGGAGCTCGGGGCAAGGGGCGGATTCGATTGAGGATTGAAGAAAAGAAACAAGCCTCGGTCTCATTATAAAGAGGGAGAATTCCAAGAGCCGTCCCCGTAACTGTGTGGAACTCGCCTTCGATGGAGGAGGCGTGGCAACGGGCGCGGTGGGGTTACCCACGTCTGTATTGATGAGAATCCCGGAATAAGGGGAACACGATCTCTGCTTCGACAAGACGTGCCAAAGAAAACCGCTTCGCTAAACGCGCTGAGGCTGTATAATAAAAATGATTCAAGTAAAGGCTTGGTAGTGGTGTGACATCGCGCCACGAAATACGTCAGCAGATTGAACTTCTGTAAATATTATTCTCTCTACGGTGGTATGTGGAACTTATTTTACAGAGCCGGACACTATCGTGGTGTTCACAATCTTCTACAAACTATTCGGAGAAGGAACCCGCCTTGCAATGCCGAAGACAATATGCGCGTCGGACTCGTCGTCATTGAATCCTGGTTCAGGGGCTACTGAGGGAGTCCTGGACTAGGGGGTGTCCGGATAGCCGAACTATCATCATCGGCCGGACTCCAGGACTATGAAGATACAAGATTGAAGACTCCGTCCCGTGTCCGGATGGGACTTTCCTTGGCATGGAAGGCAAGCTTGGCGATATGGATATGTAGATCTCCTACCATTGTAACCGACTCTATGTAACCCTAGCCCTCTCCGGTGTCTATATAAACCGGATGGCTTTAGTCCGTAGGACAACAACCATTACAACAATCATACCATAGGCTAGCTTGTAGGGTTTAGCCTCCTCGATCTCGTGGTAGATCTACTCTTGTAATACCCACATCATCAATATCAATCAAGCAGGACGTAGGGTTTTACCTCCATCAAGAGGGCCCGAACCTGGGTAAAACATCGTGTCCCTTGTCTCCTGTTACCATCTGCCTAGACGCACAGTTCGGGACCCCCTACCCAAGATCCACCGGTTTTGACACCGACAATGAGCCCCCTCACGAAGGGATCCATCGGGAAGCCTAAACCCCGATAGAGGTGAGATACGAACACAACGCTCTTGCCAGGCTCTGGGGTAGGGATGACTTGCCCTTGGGCAGGCAGCCTATGCAAAATCTCGTAGGTTAAGTACCTGGCTTCTCTCAGCTTTAGCACGTCCTCCTCCGTGATGGAGGAGGGCATCCACCGGCCCTGCAAGTCGGAGCCGGACATTGTCGAAGTTTCGAAGCGCTCGAATCTGGAGCCCTGAGTGTTGGAGCTCGGGGCAAGGGGCGGATTCGATTGAGGGTTGAAGAAAAGAAACGAGCCTTGGTCTCATTATAAAGAGGGATAATACCAAGAGCCGTCCCCGTAACCGTGTGGCTCGCCTTCGATGGAGGAGGCGTGGCAACGGGCGCGATGGGGTTACCCATGTCCGTATTGATGAGAATCCCGGAATAAGGGGAACACGATCTCTGCTTCGACAAGACGTGCCAAAGAAAACCGCTTCGCTAAACGCGCTGAGGCGGTATAATAAAAACGATTGAAGTAAAGGCTTGGTAGTGGTGTGACATCGCGCCATGAAATACGTCAGCAGATTGAACTTGTGTAAATATTATTCTCTCTACGGTGGTATGTGGAACTTACTTTACAAAGTCGGACACTATCCTGGTGTTCACAATCTTCTACAAACTATTCGAAGAAGGAACCCGCCTTGCAATGCCGAAGACAATATGCATGCCGGACTCGTCGTCATTGAAGCCTGGTTCAGGGGCTACTGAGGGAGTCCTGGACTAGGGGGTGTCCGGATAGCCGAACTATCATCATCGGCCGGACTCCAAGACTATGAAGATACAAGATTGAAGACTCCGTCCCGTGTCCGGATGGGACTTTCCTTGGCGTGGAAGGCAAGCTTGGCGATACGGATATGTAGATCTCCTACCATTGTAACCGACTCTATGTAACCCTAGCCCTCTCCGGTGTCTATATAAACCGGATGGCTTTAGTCCGTAGGACAACAACCATTACAACAATCATACCATAGGCTAGCTTCTAGGGTTTAGCCTCCTCGATCTCGTGGTAGATCTACTCTTGTAATACCCACATCATCAATATCAATCAAGCAGGACGTAGGGTTTTACCTCCATCGAGAGGGCCCGAACCTGGGTAAAACATCGTGTCCCTTGTCTCCTGTTACCATCCGCCTAGACGCACAGTTCGGGACCGCCTACCCAAGATCCGCCAGTTTTGACACCAACAATGTCCATTATCAAAGTCGGTCTCACCAAGTTTGAGCAATCGGTACTACCGAGATTACAATGCAAACTTTCTGGTTGACTTATTATCAAAATCGGTCCCACCGAGTTTGATAATCGGTCCAACCGAGTTTGCCTGACCAACTCTCTGGAAAGCTTATTACCAAAATTGGTCTCATCGAGTTTGTGTAATCGGTCTTACCGAGATTACGTTATGCCCTAACCCTAACCGAATCGGTCATACCGACTTGCATTTTGGTCCCACCGAAAACCCTAACGGTCACATTATTTGCTAAATCGGTCTGACCGGGTTTAACGATTCGGTCCCACCGAGCTTGGTAGATTGTGTGTAACGGTTAGATTTTGTGTGGAGGTTATATATACCCCTGCACCTCCTCTTCATTCGTGGAGAGAGCCATCAGACTAAACCTACACTTCCAGCATCCTATTTCTGAGAGAGAACTACCTACTCATGTGTTGAGGCCAAGATATTCCATTCCTACCATATGAATCTTGATCTCTAGCCTTCCCCAAGTTGCTTTCCACTCAAATCCTCTTTCCACCAGATCCAAATCCTTTGAGAGAGAGTTGAGTGTTGGGGAGACTATCATTTGAAGCACAAGAGCAAGGAGTTCATCATCAATGCACCATTTGTTACTTCTTGGAGAGTGGTGTCTCCTAGATTGGCTAGGTGTCACTTGGGAGCCTCCAACAAGATTGTGGAGTTGAACCAAGGAGTTTGTAAGGGCAAGGAGATCGCCTACTTCATGAAGATCTACCGCTAGTGAGGCAAGTCCTTCGTGGGCGACGACCATGGTGGGATAGACAAGGTTGCTTCTTCATGGACCCTTCGTGGGTGGAGCCCTCCGTGGACTTGCGCAACCGTTACCCTTCGTGGGTTGAAGTCTCCATCAACGTGGATGTACGATAGCACCACCTATCGGAACCACGCCAAAAACATCCGTGTCTCCAATTGCGTTTGAATCCTCCTAACCCTTCCCTTTACATTCTTGCAAGTTGCATGCTTTACTTTCCGCTGCTCATATACTCTTTGCATGCGTGCTTGCTATGTGTTGTGAATGTTAAACTTGTGCCTAAACTCCACTCAAACTTTAAGAAACTTAAAAATTGCAACTTTGGCTCTTAGTGTCTAATCCCCCCTCTAGACACCTCTTCTCAAGGTCCTATAAGTGGTATCGGAGCATTGGCCTCCATTGCCTTGGTTTAATCACCATTGGTGGAAGATGGATGAGTCTACTTTGGGGAGTCTTGGACATAGAGTGCCTATTCTTGATGGAGAGTATTTTCATGAGTGGAAAAATGAGATGCTTGTAATTTTCAATCAATATCATTTGAACAAGTACATTGCTAGCCCTTGTGAACCTTATGTTGACCCTATGCATCCAACCCATGATGAGTCAATTGACATGGTTAGGAATCTTAGAACTGCCGAACTTATCCTTAGAGGATTGCCTAGAAACTTGATTGGATGTTTGCCTACTTTTAAGTGTGCCTATACTATATGGAAATTTCTTGAGGAATGATTTCCAGATTATTCATTGAAAAATCTTGATGAAATTCTCCATAAGTCTATTGCTTTGAGTAAAATGAATACTAGTGATCCTATGTTTGGTGATCGTCTATTTGAGCTTACAAACCTTATGCGTGCCAAAGGAAATGTTGGTATTATTAGTGACATTATTTCCGAAGCTATAAGAATTCATAGACAAGATTATTGTCAAACTCACTCTAATGAATCACCCTCTCTAGGATTTGATCCACCACATGACGATGTTGAACATGGATACTATGATGAGGATGATGATAGTGACTTCGATCTTGATGATGCAATGAGACATTTTGGTCTTATGGCAAATCTTCAGGGATATATGTCAGGAGGAAAGGAATGGGTTCTTGATAGTGGATCACATGACCGGAGATAAAGACATGTTTCGTGAGCTTGCTGATAATGATAGTCCTCCAAAGTATGTCACTTTCGGTGACAACTCAAAGGGTAAGGTGGTTGGCCTCGGTAAGGTGGCCATATCACATGATAGCTCCATACAAAATGTTATGCTCGTTGAATCTCTTGGTTACAACTTACTTTCAGTATCTAGACTTGCTGATTTCGGTTTCAATGTCCTATTTACTAAAGTAGATTGCCAAGTGTTTCATCGAGACAATCATAAAATGGTCTTTACCGGTGTGTGTAGAGGTGATCTATACATTGTTGATTTCACTAAAAAGGCTCAACCTAAAACTTGCTTCATTGCTAAATCCTCAAAAGGCTGGTTATGGCATAGACGATTAGGTCATGTTGGTATGTGAAACCTTGACAAGCTTATTAAAGGAAATCATATCCTTGGAGTTAATGATGTCATATTTGATAAGGATAGATTTTGCAGTGCTTGTCAAGCAGGTAAACAGGTTGGAGGAAGGCATCCCGTGAAGAACATCATGACCACGAAGAGGCCACTCGAGCTACTTCACATGGATCTTTTAGGTCCCAACTCTTACAAGAGTCTCGGTGGAAATTCTTTTGGTCTAGTTATAGTTGATGATTTTTCCAGATTTACGTGGGTGTTCTTTCTCGATGATAAATCGCAGGTCCAAAACATCTTCAAAAACTTTGCTAGGAAGGCCCAAAATCAATTTGAAGTGAAGATCAAGAAGGTTCGCAGCGACAACGGAACGGAGTTCAAGAACGCAAATGTGGACACCTTTCTTGACGAAGAAGGGATTTCACACGAGTTCTCGGCTACGTACACACCTAAAAAATGGAGTTGTTGAGAGGAAGAACAGGACGCTCATCAAAATGGCGAGAACGATGCTTGATGAGTACAAGACGCCAAAGCAATTTTGGGCAGAAGCAGTTGAGACAGCTTGTCATGCAACAAATCGCTTGTATCTTCACAAGCTACTCGGCAAGACGGCATACGAGCTCCTCACCGGTAACAAACCCCAAGTTGGATACTTTCGAGTATTCGGCTCAAAGTGCTACATTCTTGATAAGCATCGTCATTCTAAATTTGCTCCTAAGTCTCATGAAGGTTTCCTACTAGGTGATGGCTCAAACTCTCACACTTACCGTGTCTACAACAATTTCACCCGAAAGGTTGAAGAGACGGTACATGTGAAGTTTGATGAATATTCGGAAGCAATCCAAGACTTGTCTATTGGCAAGGTCCGTCCAACGGAGGTGAAGGAGAGTACCTCGTCCATCCAAGTGGAAGCTTCTACCTAACGACAAGGTGAACCAAGAGTTGATACTGAAGCATCCACAAGTGGGACACACCAAGATAAAGAAAACGAGGAAGTGCATCAAGATGAACGTCAACAACCTCCTTCTCCACCACGACAAGAGAATGACAATGCCAACAATGAAGAAGGCCAAGAATAATAATAAGATGAAGAAGATGTTCAACAAAGACCCAAGCAAAAGCTTTCACGAGTTCGAGCAAGAATTGCTAAAGATCATCCCGTCGAGTAAATCTACATTGATATTCAAACCGGGAGAATCACTCTCTCTAAAACTCGTTTAGCTAACTTTTGTGAAAACTATTCTTTCATCTCTAGCATTGAACCTATGAAGGTTGAAGAAGCATTGGAAGATCCAGATTGGATAAATGCTATGCATGAAGAGCTACACAACTTTGAGAGGAACCAAGTTTGGACATTGGTTGATTAGCCCGACAACAACCACAACATCATCGGTACCAAATGGGTGTTTCGCAACAAGCAAGATGAATATGGACAAGTAGTTCGCAACAAAGCACGTCTCGTCGCCCAAGGCTACACACAAGTCAAAGGTATGGACTATGGTGAGACTTACACCCCCGTTGCTAGACTTGAGTCCATTCGCATCTTACTTGCCTATGCTAATCATCATGATATCACCTTGTACCAAATGGACATTAAAGTGCTTTTCTAAATGGTGAAATAGAGGAGGAAGTTTATGTTAAGCAACCTCCCGGCTTTGTCAATCCTAAGAAACCCAATCATGTTTAAAAACTTCACAAAGCTCTTTATGGTCTTAAACAAGCTCCTAGAGCATGGTATAAGCTTGACCAAGTTCCTTATTGAAAAAGGCTTTGAAATTGGGAAAATTGATTCTACTCTTTTTACTAAAAGGGTTAATGGAGAAATATTTGTGTGCCAAATCTATGTTGATGATATTATATTTGGTTCAACTAACCCTCATTTTAGTGAAAAGTTTGGGAAGCTAATGTGGGAGAAGTTTGAGATGTCTATTGATACGTCTCCAACGTATCTATAATTTTTGATTGCTCCATGCTACTTTATCTACTGTTTTGGACTATATTGGGCTTTATTTTCCACTTTTATATTATTTTTGGGACTAACCTATTAACCGGAGGCCCAAGCCAGATTTGCTGTTTTATGCCTATTTCAGTGTTTCGAGGAAAAGGAATATCAGACGGAGTCAAAATGGAACGAAATCAACTGGAGAAGTTATTTTTGGAAGGAAACCCACCTGATGGACTTGGACCCCATGTCAGAAGATATTGGAGGTGCTCACGTGGGTGGCAGCGCGCCCTCCCCCCCTGCGCGCGCCCCCTGCCTCGTGGGGCCCCCATAGCTCCACCGACGTTCTTCCTGCACCCATATATACCTACGTACGCTAAAACTTCCAGAACAGAAGATAGATCGGGAGTTCCGCCGCCGCAAGCCTCTGTAGCCACCAAAAACCAATCGGGAACCTGTTCCGGCACCCTGCCGGAGGGGGATCCCATCACCGGAGGCCATCTTCATCATCCCGGCGCTATCCATGATGAGGAGGGAGTAGTTCACCCTCGGGACTGAGGGTATGTACCAGTAGCTATGTGTTTGATCTCTCTCTCGTGTTCTCTCTCGTGTTCCATCTATGGCACGATCTTGATGTATCCCGAGCTTTTCTATTTGTAGTTGGATCTTATGATGTTTCTCCCCCTCTACTCTCTTGTGATGAATTGAGTTTGCCCTTTGAAGTTATCTTATCGGATTGAGTCTTTTATGAACACTTGATGTATGTCTTGGTGATCAACTTGCGGGTTTTGTGACACTTGGGAACCTATGCATAGGGGTTGGCACACGTTCTTGACTCTTCGGTAGTAGCTTTGGGAACTCTTTGAAGTACTTTTATGTTGGTTGGATGAATCTGAGATTGTGAGATGAATATCGTATAATCATGCCCACGGATACTTGAGGTGACAATGGAGTATCTAGGTGACATTAGGGTTTTGGTTGATTTGTATCTTAAGGTGTTATTCTAGTACGAACTCTTTTATAGATTGATCCGAAAGAATAGCTTTGTGGTGGTTTCGTACCCGACCATAATCTCTACGTTTGTTCTCCGCTATTAGTGGCTTTGGAGTGACTCTTTGTCGCATGTTGAGGGCTTGTCATATGTTCTATCTATGTTATTATTGTTAAGAGAACTTGCACTAGTGAAAGTATGAACCCTAGGCCTTGTTTCCTACCATTGCAATAGCGTTTACGCTCACTTTTACTGTTAGTTACCTTGCTGTTTTTATTATTTTAGTTTAGAAAAACCTATATATACTATCCATATTGCACTTGTATCACCATCTCTTCGCCGAACTAGTGCACCTATACAATTTACCATTGTATTGGGTGTGTTGGGGACACAAGAGAATTTTTGTTATTTGGTTGCAGGGTTGTTTGAGAGAGACCATCTTACTCCTACGCCTCTCGCGGATTGATAAACCTTAGGTCATCCACTTGAGGGAAATTTGCTACTGTCCTACAAACCTGTGCACTTGCAGGCCCAACAACGTCTACAAGAAGAAGGTTGTGTAGTAGACATCAAGCTCTTTTCTGGCTCCGTTGCCGGGGAGGTGAGTGCTTGAAGGTATATCTTTAGATCTTGCAATCGAATCTTTTTGTTTCTTGTTTTAGCACTAGTCTAGTTTATAAAAGAAAATTACAAAAAAATGGAGTTGAGTTTGTCTCATACGCTTCACCTTTTTAATATCTTTCGTGAGTATGATGGAAAGGATAATTGTGCTCAAGTGCTATTAGAAGAAGTCTATGGAATGTTTGGTACTAAATCTTTGAACGATGAGCATGATTGCAATGTTGTTAGTATGAATTCCTTGAATATCCATGATGCTAATGATATGCAAAGCCACAAGCTCGGGGAAGCTATGTTTGATGGAGATGATATTTTTTGTCCCCCAAGCTTTGATGAGAAAATTTACTATGATGAAAGCATGCCTCCTATCTATGATGATTATTGTGATGACATGTATGCTTTAAAGAATAATGATAACCATGAAACTTGTCATCTTGATCTTAATTTTCAATCATATGATAGTTATTTTGTTGAGTTTGCTCCCACTACTATTCATGAGAAGAATTTTGCTTATGTGGAGAGTAGTAAATTTTCTATGCTTGTAGATCATGAAAAGAATGCTTTAGGTGCTGGTTATATTGTTGAATTCATTCATGATGCTACTGAAAATTATTATGAGGGAGGAATATATGCTTGTTGGAATTGCAATAATGTCAAGTTTCCTCTCTATGTGCTTAAAATCTTGAAGTTATGCTTGTTTTACCTTCCTATGCTAGTTGATTATTGTTCCCATAAGTTGTTTGCTCACAAAATCCCTATGCATAGGAAGTGGGTTAGACTTAAATGTGCTAGTCATATGCTTCATGATGCTCCCGTTATGTTTCAATTCTTATCTTTTTTGTGAGCATCATTGTCATCATTATGCCTAGCTAGAAAGGCATTAGAGAAAAGCGCTTGTTGGGAGACAACCCAATATTTATCCTTACTTTTTTTGTGTGTCCACATGATTATTCTACTGTAGTAATCATGTTTTATAGGTTTTGTTTCAATAAAGTGCCAAGTAGAACCTTTGGGAAGACTTGGGTGAAGTTTATGTGATCTTGCTGTGAAAAACAGAAACTTTAGCGCTCACGAGATTAGCTGCCATTTTTTACTGGAAAGTTCTTTTAAGTTGATTATTTTTCCAGATGATTAATAGACAAATTACTCAGGTCCAGCAATTTATTTCATAATTTTTGGGGTTCCATAAGTATACGTTTTATAGAGATTACTACAGACTGTTTTGTTTTTGACAGATTCTGTTTTCTATGTGTTGTTTGCTTATTTTGATGAATCTATGAGTAGTATCGGAGGGTATGAACCATAGATAAGTTGGAGTACAGTAGATATTACACCAATATGAATTTAGAATGAGTTTATTATAGTATCTAAGTGGTGGTTTTATTTTCTTATACTAACGGAGCTTACGAGTTTTGTGTTGAGTTTTGTGTGGTTGAAGTTTTCAAGTTTTGGGTAAAGATTCGATGGACTATGGAATAAGGAGTGGCAAGAGCCTAATCTTGGGGATTCCCAAGGAACCCCAAGGTAATATTCAAGGACAACCAAGCAACTAAGCTTGGGGATGCCCCGGAAGGCATCCCCTCTTTCGTCTTCGTTCATCGGTAACTTTACTTGGAGCTATATTTTTATTCACCACATGATATGTGTTTTGCTTGGAGCGTCAATTTATTTTGTTAGTTTTTGCTTTCTGTTAGTTAGAATAGTGTTTTGCATCTTTAGTTTCAATAAAAAGGTCAAGGATAGCCTTTGCAATTCTTATTTTGCTAGTATACATGTTGCTGTTTGAAAACAGAAAGTTTACCGCTGTTGCAAAAATTCCCTAGAAAAGTCAGAGCATGGTCTAACGTTTAATCTTTTTGAATATTGAGCTCTGATAAATTTATTACAATGGGAATTTTAGTTCATAATTTTTGGGGTCAGGGAAGTATTGATACTCTTGCATTCTTTACAGACTGTACTGTTTTGGCAGATTACTGTTATGGTTGCATTGTTTGCATATGTTTGCTTGTTTAATGATTCTATTTGATGATAGGAGTGTTAAATATGCAGAGGAATTTAGTATGCAATGTTGAATAATAATTTTAGTGATTTGTTACAGTAGAAAATGATAAGGTTTTGCATTGGTTTATACTGACCTATCTCACGAGTTCTTGTTGAGTTTGTTGTGAATGAAGCTTTTGATAAAAAGAGAAACCATGATATGAGATGAATTAAGGAGACACAAAAGTTCAAGCTTGGGGATGCCCAAGGCACCCCAAGATAATATTTC
Source organism: Triticum aestivum (assembly GCF_018294505.1). Lineage (NCBI taxonomy): Eukaryota > Viridiplantae > Streptophyta > Magnoliopsida > Poales > Poaceae > Triticum > Triticum aestivum. The sequence goes on along the minus strand of NC_057795.1, from coordinate 98,042,126 downwards.
AAGAAGTCTCAAGCATCTAAGCTTGGGGATGCCCCGGTAGGCATCCCACCTTTATTCTTCAACAACTATCGATTAGTATCGGTTGAGCCTAAGTTTTTGCTTCTTCACATGAGTTGTGCTATCCTTGCATTGTAGTTTTCTTTAGCTTTGCTTGCTGTTTGAATAAGGTATCAAGATCTGAATTCTTTTAATGAGAGAGAGCCATACACAAATTGGAATTTGTTAGAATACTCTATGTGCTTCACTTATATCTTTTGAGCTTGATAGTTTTGCTCTAGTGCTTCACTTAGATCTTTTAGAGCACGGTGGTGGATTTGTTTTAAAGAAACTTGACCTCTCATGCTTCACTTAGATTATTTTGAGAGTCATTAATAGCATGGTAATTTTCTTAATGTTAATATACTTAGTGTTCGAGATATGTGAAACTTTCTTTTGAGTGAATTGAATACTATGATAAATCTAATGCTTAATAATTGTTTTAAGATATGGAGGTAATAATATCAAAGTTGTGCTAGTTGAGTAGTTGTGAATTTGAGGAATACTTGTGTTGAAGTTTGTGAGTCCCGTAGCATGCACGTATGGGTAAAGTTGTGTAACAAATTTGAAGCATGAAGTGTACCTGGCTTGTGCATCCTTATGAGTGGCGGTCGGGGACGAGCGATGGTCTTTTCCTACCAATCTATCCCCCTAGGAGCATTGTGCGTAGTACTTGATTTTTGATGGCTTATAGATTTTTGCAATAAGTATACGAGTTCTTTTGACTAATGTTGAGTCCATGGATCATACGCACTTTTACCTTTCCGCATTTGCTAGCCTCTTCGGTACCGTGCATTGCCCTTTCTCACATTGAGAGTTGGAGCAAACTTCGCCGGTGCATCCAAACCCCGTGATATGATACGCTCTTTCACACATAAACCTCCTTATATCTTCCTCAAAACAGCCACCATACCTACCTATTATGGCATTTCCATAGAAAATCCGAGATATATTGCCATGCAACTTCCATCATCATTATCATGACATACTTTACTTTTGTCATATTGCCATTGCATGATCATGTAGTTGACATCGTATTTGTGGCAAAGCCACCAAACATTATTTTTCATACATGTTACTCTTGATTCATTGCACCATCCCGGTACACCGCCGGAGGCATTCATATAGAGTCATATCTTTGTTCTAAATATCGAGTTGTAATATCGAGTTGTAAGAAAAATAAAAGTGTGATGATCATCATTATTAGAGCATTGCCCTAGTGAGGAAAAGGATGATGGAGACTATGATTCCCCCACAAGTCGGGATGAGACTCCGGACTTTACAAAAAAAGAGGCCAAAGAAGCCCAAAAAAAGAGAAAAAAAAGAGGCCAAAGAAGCCCACCAAAAAAATATATAAAAAAATGAGAGAAAAAGAGAGAAGGGGCAATGTTACTATCCTTTTACCACACTTGTGCTTCAAAGTAGCACCTCGTTCTTCATGTAGTGAGTCTCATATATTTGTGCTTCAAAGTAGCACCATGTTTTTCATATAGTGAGTCTCATAAATTGTCTTGTTTATACTAGTGGGAATTTTTCATTATAGAACTTGGCTGGTATATTCCAATGATGGGCTTCCTAAAAGTGCCCTAGGTCTTCGTGAGCAAGCAAGTTGGATACACACCCACTTAGTTTTCTTTTGTTGAGCATTCATGGCTCTAGTGCATCCGTTGCATGGCAATCCCTACTCCTCATGTTGACATCAATTGATCGGCATCTCCATAGCCCGTTGATTATCCTTGTCAATATGAGACTTTCTCCTTTTTTGTCTTCTCAGACAATCCCCATCATCATATTCTATTCCACCCATAGTGCTATATCCATGGCTCGCGCTCATGTATTGCGTGAAGGTTGAAAGAGTTTGAGATTATTTGAGTATGAAACAATTGCTTGGCTTGTCATCGGGGGTATAGATGTTGGGAACATCTTTGTGTGACGAAAATGAAGCATAGCCTAAACATATGATTTTGTAGGCATGAACTTTCTTTGGCCATGTTATTTTGAGATGACATAATTGCTTGATTAGTATTCTTGAAGTATTATTATTTTTATGTCAATATGAACTTTTGTCTTGAATCTTTTGGATCTGAAGATTCATGCCATGGTTAAGAAGATTTACATTGAAATTATGCCAAAGTATCACTCCGCATCAAAAATTCTTATTTTTTATCATTTACCTACCCGAGGGCGACAACGAAACGGAGTTCAAGAACGCAAATGTGGACACCTTTCTTGACAAAGAAGGGATTTCACACGAGTTCTCGACTATGTACACACCTAAAAAAATGGAGTTGTTGAGAGGAAGAACCGGACGCTCATCGAAATGGCGAGAACGATGTTTTATGAGTACAAGACGCCAAAGCACTTTTGGGAAGAAGCGGTTGAGACAGCTTGTCATGCAACAAATCGCTTGTATCTTCACAAGCTACTCGGCAAGACGGCATACGAGCTCCTCACCGGTAACAAACCCCAAGTTGGATACTTTCGAGTATTCGGCTCAAAGTGCTACATTCTTGATAAGCATCGTCATTCTAAATTTGCTCCTAAGTCTCATGAAGGTTTCCTACTAGGTGATGGCTCAAACTCTCACACTTACCGTGTCTACAACAATTTCACCCGAAAGGTTGAAGAGACGGTACATGTGAAGTTTGATGAATCTAGCGACTCGCAAGTAGAGCAATTGCCAATTGATGTAGGAGACAAAGATCCTTCGGAAGCAATCCAAGACTTGTCTATTGGCAAGGTCCGTCCAACGGAAGTGAAGGAGAGTACCTCGTCCGTCCAAGTGGAAGCTTCTACCTCACGACAAGGTGAACCAAGAGTTGATACGGAAGCATCCACAAGTGGGACACACCAAGATAAAGAAAACGAGGAAGTGCATCAAGATGAACGTCAACAACCTCCTTCTCCACCACGACAAGTGAACGACAACGCCAACAATGAAGAAGGCCAAGAATAATAATAAGACGGAGAAGATGTTCAACAAAGACCCAAGCAAAAGCTTTCACGAGTTCGAGCAAGAATTGCTAAAGATCATCCCATCGAGCAAATGTACAATGATATTCAAACCGGGAGAATCACTCGTGCTAAAACTCGTTTAGCTAACTTTTGTGAAAACTATTCTTTCATCTCTAGCATTGAACCTATGAAGGTTGAAGAAGCATTGGAAGATCTGGATTGGATAAATGCTATGCATGAAGAGCTACACAACTTTGAGAGGAACCAAGTTTGGACATTGGTTGAGAAGCCCGACAACAACCACAACATCATCGGTACCAAATGGGTGTTTTGCAACAAGTAAGATGAAGATGGACAAGTAGTTCACAACAAATCACGTCTCGTCGCCCAAGGCTACACACAAGTCGAAGGTATGGACTATGGTGAGACTTACGCCCCCGTTGCTAGACTTGAGTCCATTCGCATCTTACTTGCCTATGCTAATCATCATGATATCACCTTGTACCAAATGGACATTAAAAGTTCTTTTCTAAATGGTGAAATAGAGGAGGAAGTTTATGTTAAGCAACCTCCCGGCTTTGTCAATCCTAAGAAACCCAATCATGTTTACAAACTTCACAAAGCTCTTTATGGTCTTAAACAAGCTCCTAGAGCATGGTATAAATGCTTGACCAAGTTCCTTGTTGGAAAAGGCTTTGAAATTGGGAAAATTGATTCCACTCTTTTTACTAAAAGGGTTAATGGAGAACTATTTGTGTGCCAAATCTATGTTGATGATATTATATTTGGTTCAACTAACCCTCATTTTAGTGAAAAGTTTGGGAAGCTAATGTCGGAGAAGTTTGAGATGTCTATTGATACGTCTCCAATGTATCTGTAATTTTTGATTGCTCCATGCTACTTTATCTACTGTTTTGGACTATATTGGGCTTTATTTTCCACTTTTATATTATTTTTGGGACTAACCTATTAACCGGAGGCCCAAGCAAGATTTGCTGTTTTATGCCTATTTCAGTGTTTCGAGGAAAAGGAATATCAGACGGAGTCAAAATGGAACGAAATCAACTGGAGAAGTTATTTTTGGAAGGAAACCCACCTGATGGACTTGGACCCCATGTCAGAAGATATTGGAGGTGCTCACGTGGGTGGGAGCGCGCCCTCCCCCCTGGGCGCGCCCCCCCTGCCTCGTGGGCCCCCCATAGCTCCACCGACGTTCTTCCTGCACCCATATATACCTACGTACCCTAAAACTTCCAGAACAGAAGATAGATCGGGAGTTCCGCCGCCGCAAGCCTCTGTAGCCACCAAAAACCAATCGGGAACCTGTTCCGGCACCCTGCCGGAGGGGGATCCCATCACTGGAGGCCATCTTCATCATCTCGGTGCTATCCATGACGAGGAGGGAGTAGTTCACCGTCGGGGCTGAGGGTATGTACCAGTAGCTATGTGTTTGATCTCTCTCTCGTGTTCTCTCTCGTGTTCCATCTATGGCACGATCTTGATGTATCCCGAGCTTTTCTATTTGTAGTTGGATCTTATGATGTTTCTCCCCCTCTACTCTCTTGTGATGAATTGAGTTTCCCCTTTGAAGTTATCTTATCGGATTGAGTCTTTTATGAACACTTGATGTATGTCTTGGTGATCAACTTGCGGGTTTCGTGACACTTGGGAACCTATGCATAGGGGTTGGCACACGTTCTTGACTCTCCGGTAGTAGCTTTGGGGCACTCTATGAAGTACTTTTATGTTGGTTGGATGAATCTAAGATTGTGTGATGCATATCTTATAATCATGCCCACGGATACTTGAGGTGACAATGGAGTATCTAGGTGACATTAGGGTTTTGGTTGATTTGTATCTTAAGGTGTTATTCTAGTACGAACTCTTTTATAGATTGATCCGAAAGAATAGCTTTGTGGTGGTTTCGTACCCGACCATAATCTCTACGTTTGTTCTCCGCTATTAGTGGCTTTGGAGTGACTCTTTGTCGCATGTTGAGGGCTTGTCATCTGTTCTATCTATGTTATTATTGTTGAGAGAACTTGCACTAGTGAAAGTATGAACCCTAGGCCTTGTTTCCTACCATTGCAATACCGTTTACGCTCACTTTTACCGTTAGTTACCTTGCTGTTTTTATTATTTCAGTTTACAAAAACCTATATCTACCATCCATATTGCACTTGTATCACCATCGCTTCGCCGAACTAGTGCGCCTATACAATTTACCATTGTATTGGGTGTGTTGGGGACACAAGAGACTTTTTGTTATTTGGTTGCAGGGTTGTTTGAGAGAGACCATCTTCCTCCTACGCCTCTCGTGGATTGATAAACCTTAGGTCATCCACTTGAGGGAAATTTGCTACTGTCCTACAAACTTGTGCACTTGCAGGCCCAACAACGTCTACAAGAAGAAGGTTGTATAGTAGACATCATCTATGATGAGTGAACTCAAATTCTTTCTTGGGTTGCAAATCAAGCAAACTAAGGAAGGTACTTTTGTCTCTCAAACGAAGTACACCAAGGACTTGTTCAAGAAGTTCAATATGCAAGAATGCAAAGGTATGACTACACCCATGCCTACTAGTGGACATCTTGACTTGACCAAATATGATGAACTGGTTGACCAAAAGGTTTATCGCTCTATGATTGGTTCATTGTTATATCTATGTGCTTCACGTCCCGATATTATGCTAAGTGTGTGCATGTGTGCACGATATCAAGCTGCTCCTAAAGAATGCCATCTTAAGGCCGTGAAAAGGATAGTGTGATACTTAATCCATACACCAAATTTTGGCATTTGGTATCCTAAGAGGGCCTCTTTCGATCTTGTTGGCTACTCCGACTCGGACTATGCCGGTGACAAGGTTGATAGAAAGTCCACTTCGGGTACTTGTCAATTTCTTGGTAGATCTCTTGTGTCTTGGTCCTCCAAGAAACAAAACTCGGTATCCTTATCCACCGCCAAAGCTGAATATATTGCCGCTGGTTCATGTTGTGCTCAATTACTTTGGATGACCCAAACTCTTAAAGATTATGGGATATATGTGAAACATGTTCCATTGCTTTGTGATAATGAAAGTGCTATCAAAATTGGTCATAATCCTGTGCAACATTATCGAACTAAGCATATTGAAGTTCGTCATCATTTCATTCGAGATCATGTTGCTAAGGGTGACATTGATCTTAAGCATGTTCGCACCGAAAAGCAATTAGCGGATATATTCACTAAACCTCTTGATGAGAAAGTGTTTTGCAGGTTAAGAGGAGAATTGAACATCATTGATGCTTCAAACTTGGAGTAGACATTCCATTGGATACATGCAAGACATGAGCTTGAATAATCTTTGATATTTCTCTTATGATGAAAATCTTATGTCTTGGATATATTTGTATCTTGCATGCTATCTAACCCATGTAGGTACTTGGATGAATCTAATTCCATGAGGTTGAAATCTACTCATATCTTGAGCAATCTCTACATCACCAAGTCTCTACACAAAGGTGGTTGAAGACAAGGAAGCACGGAACCATTCAAACATATCCTTTGAAAAATTCTATGTTGAGCTTCATGGTTGTCATTTTTGGATACACAAGTGCTCTTCCTTGCAAGAACTAACCCATGTAGGTAGATGGACTCAAATTCCAAGTGGTGCTCCAAATTCTTGATGAGCTACATCAACCTTGAGCAACCCACACAAGTTCAACTACATGGACAACACCACCAACCAAGGTATATCATTCCATCTTAGAGAAGCTTTACTCCGAGTCATGAGCGAAAGCAATTCGACAAGATGTGAATACATCAAGATGCTTAAATGAAAAATGGCAACCCCATTTTGAGCTTAAACGATGAGTATGACCTATGATCAAGTGATCTCACTTGACTCCTAAGTCAATATACTCTAGCATAGGTGACTTTGTCACCGACCATCTCTAGATGAAGTTCTCTTGTGTTCTTTTCTGTGTTTTTGCATTTGACTCATGCATATGTGTTTCCCCTTTCAAAAAAAACTTCATCTAGATTTCTGTCTGTTTGCTCTGCATTTTCTGCATCAAATTCCTTGCATATCATTCAGTTAATTCCTTGCAAATCTTTGTGAGATCTTACTAGTCTAGTGAGCTGAGGTGACAAGTGTTTTCTCTGAGATGAACTCGGTTACACCGATTTGTTATTTTCGGTCCAACCGAAAACTTTCGGTATCACCGAAGCATACCACTCGGTGCCACCGATTTCACAACAGGAAAAACAGTTTGCCACATATCCTATATTTCTTCCATTCCAGCTCCGCTCAATGAATCTTGTCCTCTACAAGCATCACATTTTTATCATTGCTTTATGGTGTGACTCAAGGATCAAACCCATTCACAACAAATTCCAGAGGGAGAAAGAGATTACATCTTTATCAAGCCCTTCTTGGAAATTGATGTCAAAGGGGGAGAGAGAGAGATTACATCAAAGCTTATCATTTAGTGAGAGAGATCACATCTCAGAGGGAGAGAGAGATCCTTCAGGGGGAGAGAGAGAGATCTCCAGGGGGAGAGAATACTAAAAGTAGAAAGTATTTCTCAAGGATCCCAGATGCTTGGTGTTCAAGAGGAGAGATGCCCACATGTCTTCCTGAGGGGAGAGGCATGTTCATATGATCTATTGTGCTTATTTGCATTAGCATACGTTAGCTCTAATCATCATTCATATCTTTCAGCTCTGATTTTCTATTCCCTATATTCTCCCAGTATCCCATGCTAGATTCAGGGGGAGCAAGACATCTAAGGGAAAGAAATCATTTAAATTCATTGCATATATTTACTCTTGGGGACATGTCTAATCCAATGTTGTACTCAGTACTCACTCTCTACATGTCATCCTAGTCTTGGTATTCTTGTGGTTTCTTCTGTTTGCTCTGGCTAGTAGATGCATCTGTGTTATCTAACCTTGTTTTCACAGGTTCATTCCATCCTAAGCCAACTCAAGACTACAAGGTAAGTATATGCATCACAATCATGTGTATGAGGAATTCTTGCTGATGTACATATTGTTTGCAAGAAGGACTCATGGGCATGAAGGTATTCTCTTTAATACTTTTTGCTCTGATGCATATGGCCAAGATACATGTAACACATTGCCTGCTCTATCATGGTTATGCTATCACATGCTTCTATATTTCATATTCACATAATTGCATACATGTAGGGGGAGCCTATGCTTGTTACATGTCCTTCCAAAGCTTTACTTACTATTCTTTATATCTTTATCTAAAGCTTTGATGTATGTTGTTATCAATTACCAAAAAGGGGGAGATTGAAAGCACAAGTGCTCCCTAGGTGGTTTTGGTAATTAATGTCAACATATCTCTTGTTGGACTAACACTTTTAACTAGTATGTTTCAAACAAGTTCAACAATGGAGTGGCATGGACTAAAGGATGTGGGAACTCCTTTAAGATGTTAAGGACAAAGGATTGGCTCAAGCTTCAAGCTCAAGACTCTTCATTTTACATTTTAGTGATCTAAGATCACATTGAGCCTATAGGAAAAGCCAATACTATCAAGGAGGGATGAGGTGTTGCTTAATGAGCCTCTTGCTTCAAAGTGCTTAGTGATATGCTCCAAATACCCTCAACTACTTTCCCACTTCCACACATATGTCCTAAACTTAAAGTCAAACTCGGCCCCACTGTTTCTTGCTATCCGGCGCCACCGAGTTTTGATGTCTTAGCCACTGCCACAAACCCTAGGCAAATTGGTCTCACCGATAGTGATCTCGATCTCACTGAGATGGGATTTTAATCTCTCTGTGTATGTCCATTATCAAAGTCGGTCTCACCGAGTTTGAGCAATCGGTACTACCGAGATTACAATGCAAACTTTCTAGTTGACTTATTATCAAAATCCGTCCCACCGAGTTTGATAATCGGTCCAACCGAGTTTGTCTGACCAACTCTGTGGAAAGCTTATTACCAAAATCGGTCTCACCGAGTTTGTGTAATCGGTTTTACCGAGATTATGTTATGCCCTAACCCTAACCAAATCGGTCATACCGAGTTGCATTTCGGTCCCATCAAAAACCCTAACGGTCACATTATTTGCTAAATCAGTCTGACCAAGTTTAACGATTCGGTCCCACCGAGTTTGGTAGATTGTGTGTAACGGATAGATTTTGTGTGGAGGCTATATATACCCCTCCACCTCCTCTTCATTCGTGGAGAGAGCAATCAGACTGAACCTACACTTCCAGCATCCTATTTCTGAGAGAGAACTACCTACTCATGTGTTGAGGCCAAGATATTCCATTCCTACCATATGAATCTTGATCACTAGCCTTCCCCAAGTTGCTTTCCACTCAAATCCTCTTTCCACCAGATCCAAATCCTATGAGAGAGAGTTGAGTGTTGGGGAGACTATCATTTGAAGCACAAGAGCAAGGAGTTCATCATCAACGCACCATTTGTTACTTCTTGGAGAGTGGTGTCTCCTAGATTGGCTAGGTGTCACTTGGGAGCCTGCGACAAGATTGTGGAGTTGAACCAAGGAGTTTGTAAGGGCAAGGAGATCGCCTACTTCATGAAGATCTACCGCTAGTGAGGCAAGTCCTTCGTGGGCGACGGTCATGGTGGGATAGACAAGGTTGCTTCTTCGTGGACCCTTCGTGGGTGGAGCCCTCCATGGACTCCCGCAACTGTTACCCTTCGTGGGTTGAAGTCTCCATCAACGTGGATGTACGATAGCACCACCTATCGGAACCACGCCAAAAACATCCGTGTCTCCAATTGTGTTTGAATGCTCCTAAACCTTCCCTTTACATTCTTTCAAGTTGCATGCTTTACTTTCCTCTGCTCATATACTCTTTGCATGCTTGCTTGCTATGTGTTGTGAATGTTAAACTTGTGCCTAAACTCTCAAACTTTAAGAAACTTAAAAATTGCAACTTTGGCTCT
>NC_057795.1:97999667-98031915 GCF_018294505.1 Triticum aestivum | reverse complement strand
CCCCCCTCTAGACACCTCTTCTCAAGGTCCTACAATAGTAGTAGTGCAGTACCAAGAGGTGAGAAAAAGTGAACTATAACATGATGTAACCACTGAACATATTGGAGATGAGAACACAATTAACCTCTTGTTATGTGGCCTCACATTTGCAACCGATAGAGTTCTATGGAGGAAAATTCATTTTTTGGTACCATTGTACGCCCCTCTCTTACCCTTCTGTTGTTGATGTGTATAACTCCAAATTCAGCAACAATATGCTAGGTTTGTTCATCTTGTAGATAGGAGGTTAATCCATTAAACCAAATCCACACATGAAGATGATATTTTTATTCCCGCAAGCTTTGATATGCAAATTTGTTATAATGGTAGCATGCCTCCTATTTATGATGATTACAATGATGAAAGTGGATTTGGAGAGGTTATGACTTTATTTATTGATGAATCCACTATTTCGGAAGAGATTTCAATTGTTTATGACAACAAAGTTGCTATATATGATGATTATGGTGATGACATGTATGCTATAAAGAATAATGATAACGATGAAACTTGTCAGCATGATTTTAATTTTCTATTCCATGATAGTTATTTTGTTGAGTTTGCTCCCACTACTATTCATGAGAATAAATTTGCTTATGTGGAGAGTAGTAAAAATTCTATGCTTATATATCATGGAAAGAATGCTTTATGTGATATCTATATTTTTGAATTCATTCATGATGCTACTGAAAATTATTATGAGAGACGAACATATGCTTCTACATATAATAAACCCAAAAAGGTTAAATCATTTGTGGTTTAAATCAGCACGATGCAAATTGTCGGAGTAATGGGCCACGGGTAGGCTAACCCGAGCCCCTGAACCTTTCAAGACATCAGTGTGGGCTGCGCCCCTCAAGACCCCACGATAAAGAGCCTCCTTCTGGGAGTCGGCGGCAAGGCCACCGACTGCCCCTCACGGCCGAGTCCCAGTGATGACTTCGAGATAAGCCGACTCCTACCTGGCGACTTCCAGAGAAGCCGGCTATGGGGAGTCGGCCCGCAACTCCACCCACCTCCTGCCTTTGCAACGATGGACGGGACGGGGTATGGCCACCGCGTGGCCCATCCCTGCCCCACTTACGAAGGGCAGGCATGGCCACAGTGCGCCGTATCGAGGGAGATCTCCATCCGGCGCGGCACTGTAGCCATGTGTGCCCTGACCTCAGCCCTCGTGGGCAGCGCACTGTGCCAACGACGGCCTGTCTGTACGGCCCAGAGACGGCGGGTACCACCCGTCAATGGGGGAACAGAAGGCGGCAAGAGCGCCACAAGACGGACCCGCTGGGAGCCGGCCTCCGGGAGTCGGCCAGCCCCTCCCACGGGCCCCGCACGCCATTAACCAGACAAGACGGGGAATGGCAATAGTGATCGTCCGTCAGGCGGCAGCACTGTTGCCACGACCCGATGACCAAGCCAGCGTCATTAGAAGCACGGCTACAGTACTAGGCCTGTCGGCGGGGCCCACCAGTCGGCAGGCCCCAGCAGTCGGCAGAGAAGACGACGGCCAGAGAGACAGATGGCTGGGACCCGCACCTAGCCGGATTACCATTGTATCCCTGGGGGGCAGTCCTATATAAGCCCCCCGGGGCACCCATGCAAGTGGGATCGATCCATTAGCACTAGACCAGAGAGAATAGGAAGGAGGGAGCTAGCCTTGCCTTCTTCTACCTCTAGAGAACACCTCAAGGAGCAACCTTGTACTCACTTTGCCATAGTGATCATGTGGAGACCCCGCAGAGCAGCAGTAGGGGTGTTATCTCCACGGAGAGCCCTGAAGCTGGGTAAGATCCGCCGGCGTGCATGTCTTCGCCTCATCCCGTTTCCAGGCACCGGCAATGTTCTACTCGCCCCCACCATGATAAGCCATCCCTTGGCATATGTCGCACCCAACCCCCGACATTTGGCGCCCACCGTGGGGTGAGGTGCACCGTCGTCCGGAGACCTGCTCTGGACGGGAACCCTTTTCCTCCCTGGCGAGTGAAGCCAGCCCAGCACGCCAGATGGAGTCTGCGCCGACGCGCCGCACAGCGCTGAGATCGCCTGCGCAGCCAGCTGCCTTGCTGAACTTGTCGGCGAGGTTCACCTCTCCGATGAGCCTACGTCCGACGCAGGCACGGGTGGCCCCGAGAGCCTCCTCGCGGGCCTCCTTGACCAACTCCACGTTGCCGGCGAGCCTGCCATGGACCTGGAGTCCATAGGCTCCACTGACCCAATGCTGGTCGACTCCGACACTACGTTGCTCGACGCGTTCCCCACCAACATGGTGGTCTACGACGAGCCGCTCCCTCACACAGAGAGCGGTGGAAGCACCGTCACAGAGGCTCTTGTCCTCTATCATGGCGAGCATTCCGGTGAAGGAGCTCATGACCCACTCGATGCGGCTCTGCAAGACCTGAACGCGCCTATTCCGGAAGACGCTGACGCCGAGACGCTGGAGGCGCGCCGCCTTCAGCTCGTCAAGGGCGCGAAGAAGCTGGCAAGCATGAGACGCTTGTCAGAAGCCTACCAGCGAGAGATGGATCGCGCTGTGGGCGGCTCGCCGGCCCCGACTGGGCATAGCCACCTAGGCGCGGTCCGGCAGCATGGCATGGCCATCGCCAACCTGTTCGGGGCCAATCGCCCTGTGTACACCACACCTGCGGAGAACATCCGCGCCGCCTAGGCGGCGGCGGATGAGCTAGACAACTTCGAGGGTGAAGAGCGCCGCCTGATGACGGAGCGAGTCCAGCGGCTCCTCGACGCGGCTGCCGCACAGAATGAAGCCGGTTGCCTCACAGAGGCGCCGCAACGACAAAACGACGACCTGCCGCCCCGCCGAGATCAAGGCGCGACATCTCGGACACCGACTGGCGGTGTCCGTGGAAGGAAAGACAAGGATCCGGCTGTCAGCCACAGTCGGACTCGCATCACCATCGAGCGCGACCAAGACGGCCGCCCCAAATCAGTGGAACGGTGGGACGACTATCTGCCTCCTCTTCCTCCTCGCAAAGAAAGGTGAGTCTCCCCGCCACCTATTAAGCATCCGACTCTCGGCGACTGCCTTGTCCACCGAGAGGGAGTCGGAGAAAATGACGCCCGCCACCGGATCGACCGACTCCACCGATCCCTGGCACTGGAAGAAGAAGACGAGTTGGGTCTGCCCTGCTTCGGGCCTCGCATCCGAGACGAGCCCTTTCCCAAAGGGTTCATGCTCCCCCGAGATACGCCCAAGTACACCGGCCCCGTGAAGCCGGAAGACTGGCTGGTTGACTACTCCACGGCCGTCAACATAGCGAACGGCAACAAGCGTGTTGCCGTAAAGTACGTTCCACTCATGCTCCAGGGCACGGCCCGGACATGGTTGAACAGCCTGAAGCCCCGCGGCATCAACATCTGGGTCGACTTCACCGAAGCCTTCGTCTGCAACTTCACAAGCACGTACAAGCGACGTCCCAAGCCTTCGCCAACTTTCCTTGTGCGTGCAAGGCCCCGACGAGTCAACTCACGACTACCTCACGCACTGGGCTGAGCTTCTGAACTCCTGCGAGGGCGTGCACGAGGTGCAGGCTATCGAGTACTTCACAACCGAGTGCAGAGAAGGCACCCTCCTCAAGCACAAGGTCCTCTGCGACAAGCCGGAGACCCTCGACGAGCTGCTGATCATACCAGACAAGTACGCCACAGCCGACTCCTCCATGAAGACGGAGATCCAAGTTAGTGCGACTGGCAAGGTAGCCCCTCAGGCCCCCAGAACTCCGACTGGGGACGCTAGTCGGCGACAACAACAGAATGATCACAAGCACAAAGCCCCACAGCCAGCTTCCAGCAGCCGGCAAGTTGCGACAGTCGAAGACCAACAGCCGGAGGAGCAGCCTCCGGCCAAGCGGCAGAAAGGCGGCAAGTCCAACTGGTTGCCGGCCTTCTCTTACGAGCAGACTCTAGATGGCCCCTGCAAGTTCCACAGCGGCGCGAAGCCGTCGAATCACACCACCCGGAAATGCCACTAGCTTACCAGAATCTCCAAGGGAGATGGCCTCCTGCCTCCCCATCTGCTGGGCCGCCGCCTCCACCGCCGCCCCAGTAGCCGGCTGTCAGGCCAGTTGGCGCAGTACAAGACGAGTACCCAGAAGAGCACGGGGCCTATGTGGTGTTCACCAGTGTGGCTGACGATCGACGCAGCAGGCGGCAGCAGCAGCAAGAGGTGAATGCAGTAGCTTCAAGTACTCCAGAGTTCATGCATTGGTCCGAGAAGCCTATCAGTTGGAGCAGAGCTGATCACCCAGAGGTGATGCCGAATCCGGGCTCCTATGCCCTGGTCTTAGGTGCCACAAATAGGCGGGCCGCTCGTTTCTCGCGAGTACTGATAGACGGAGGCAGTAGCATCAACATCCTATACAAAGACACCATGCAGAAGTTAGGAATCAAGCAAAGATAGCTTCAGAGCAGCCGGATTGTGTTCCACGACATTGTTCCTGGCCTTTCCTGCTCACTGATTGGCAAGATCCTGATAGACGTCCTCTTTGGAGACAAAGATCATTTCTGCCGAGAGCCAATTTGGTTTGAAGTGGTGGACCTTGAAAGCCCGTACCATGCATTGCTTGGTCAACCTGCTTTGGCCAAGTTCATGGCGGTCCCCCACTACGCCTACCTCAAGATGAAGATGTCGAGTTCCAAGGGGATTCTGACCATAGCCGGCGACTACAGAAAGTCGTCCGCTTGCGCGGCCGAAAGCAGTCGGCTAGCCGAGTCCCTGGTGATCGCAGAAGAGAAGCGGCTTCTTGATCGGGTTGTGGTGATGGCCGGCAAGCAGCCCGAGATGTCGCCCAACCCCAAGGAGTCGGAAGCTGAGGGTTCGTTCAAGCCGGCCAAAGAAACGAAGAAGATACCCTTGGACCCAGAACACCCAGAGAGGTACGCTGTCATAGGTGCAAACCTTGACAGCAAATAGGAAGGCGAGCTCATCGATTTCCTCCGTGAGAATCGAGACATCTTCGCATGGTCCCCTAAAGACATGCCAGGTGTACCGACGGAATTCGCCGAGCACAAGTTACATGTCCGATCTGATGTGAAGCCTGTCAGGCAGCCCTTGCATTGCCTGTCAGAAGAAAAGAGAAGAGTTGTTGGAGAAGATATAGCCCGGCTCCTGGCAGCAGGCTTCATTATGGAAGTATTTTTCCCAGAGTGGTTAGCAAACCCGGTCCTGGTGCTGAAGAAGAACAAGCAGTGGCGGATGTGTATTGACTACACAAGCCTCAACAAAGCTTGCCCCAAGGACCCATTCTCTCTACCGAGAATTGATCAGGTGATAGACTCCACAGTCGGATGCGAGCTGTTGAGCTTCTTAGATGCATATTCGGGATATCACCAGATCAAGCTAAACCCGGCTGACAGACTGAAGACCGCCTTCATCATGCTGTTTGGAGCCTTCTGCTACCTGACCATGACGTTCGGCTTGAGGAATGTCGGCGCCACCTTTCAGCGTTGCATGCATAAGTGCCTCCTCAAGCAACTCGGCAGAAACACCCACGTCTACGTGGACGATGTGGTGGTGAAGACGGAAAAGTGTGGAACACTGCTGGAAGACCTCAAGGAAACATTTGAGAACCTGCGCCGATTCCAGGTCAAGCTCAACCCTGAGAAGTGCGTCTTCGGAGTACCAGCCGGCCAACTCCTTGGCTTCCTGGTCTCTGAACGCGGCATAGAATGCAACCCTGTGAAGATCAAGGCCATCGAGAGGATGGAGGTACCCAGCCGACTGCTAGATGTGCAAAAGTTCACCGGCTGCTTGGCATCCATCAGCCGATTCATCAGTCGGCTGGGCGAGAAGGCTCTCCCTTTATACCAGCTCATGAAGAAGACGACCTTTTTTGAGTGGAACCCCAAGGCAGACGAAGCTTTTCTCCAGTTGAAGAAAATGTTGACTACTCCCCCTATGCTGGCGCCCCTGACTCCTAGAGAGCCCATGCTCCTATACATTGCTGCCATTAGCCCGGTAGTCAGCACAGTCATTGTAGTTGAACGCAAGGAGGAAGGCAAGGCGCTACCTGTCCAGAGACAGGTATATTACTTGAGCGAAGTGATGTCGGCCTCCAAGCAGAACTACCCCCACTACCAGCAGATGTGCTACGGCGTGCACTTTGCCGCCAAGAAGTTGAAGCCTTACTTTTAGGAGCATCCAATCACTGTGGTTTGCACAGCCCCGCTAGCCGAGATTATCAGAAACCGAGATGCCTCTGGCCGAGTGGCCAAATGGGCCATTGAGCTGGCTCCCTACACCATCTACTACCAGCCCCGCACCGCCATCAAGTCGCAAGCACTGGCCGACTTCCTCGTCGACTGGGCCGAGTCCCAGTACCTGCCGCCAGCGCCCGACTCCACCCATTGGCGGATGCATTTCGACGGCTCCAAGATGCGCAACGGCTTGGGAGCCGGCATTGTCCTCACTTCCCCCAAAGGTGACAAGCTCAAATATGCGCTGCAGATCCATTTCGCCGCCTCCTATAACATTGCTGAGTACGAGGCGCTCATTCACGGGCTCTGGCTTGCCAAAGAACTTGGCATTCGCCGGATCCTGTGTTATGGCGACTCCGACTTAGTGGTCTAGCAATCATCTGGCAATTGGGATGCCAAAGATGCAAACATGGCGAGCTACCGCTTCCTTGTACAGCAACTCCGCGGATATTTCGAGGGGTGCAAGTTCCTTCACGTGCCAAGAAATGACAACGACCAAGCAGACGCCCTGGCACGAATCGGCTCCACCCGCCAAGCAATACCATCTGGCGTCGCCCTTCGGCGCCTCCTTAAGCCGTCTGTCAAGCCTTCACCAGAATCAGACTCCATCTTTGTGCTGGCTCCCCCCGAAGAAGTTGGATCCGACTCAAGAGCCCCAGCAGACGGCACGAGAATTCTTACAAATGGCTCCAAGAATGCCGTAGTCAAAGCCGGCCCGGGGACTTCAGAACCCGGCCCGGGGACTGCGGCAAACAGTCCGAAGACTCCAGAACTTGGCCCGGGGACTGCTCCAGTCGGCCCGGGGACTTCATCAATCCAGCAAGTGGTCGCGGACTCCAGCCTGACGCCTCCTAGCCCAGCCGCCCTCGTCCAAGTCGCGGTACTGGTAGTTGAAGAAATAGCAGCACCCTCATGGGCCCATCCCATCCTCAAGTTCCTAGTGAGCAAAGAGCTGCCAAACAATGAAATCTTGGCTCGGCAAGTACAACGCCGAGCAGCAGCCTACACCATAGTCAACAGAGAGTTGGTCAGGCGCAGCGTCACTGGTGTCTACCAGCATTGCATCGAGCCAGAGCAAGGCCAAGCAATTCTCAGAGACATCCATCAAGGCGAGTGCGGCCACCATGCGGCTTCAAGAGCACTCGTCGCCAAAGCCTTTCGACACGGTTTCTTCTGGCCAACTGCCCTAGAAGAGGCCAAAGAATTAGTCCAAAAGTGTAAAGGGTGCCAGAAGTTCCGCTCCAAGCCACATCAGCCGGCTTCCGCACTCAAGACTATCCCTATCGCCTGGCCCTTTGCGGTTTGGGGCCTGGACATGGTGGGACCATTCAAAACAGCACGAGGCGGCCTAACTCACTTGTCGCGGTGGACAAGTTCACCAAGTGGATAGAAGTAAAGCCCATAAAGAAGTTGAATGGTCCGACTGCAATGACTTTCATCGCCGACATCACGACTCGGTACGGCATACCACATAGCATCATCACCGACAATGGCACAAATTTTGCCAAAGGTGCCTTGGCCCATTTCTGCGCGACACAGGGCATCCGACTGGACTTAGCGTCTGTTGCCCAACCGCAGTCAAACGGCCAGGTAGAGCGAGCAAATGGCCTCATCCTCTCTGGCATCAAGCCTCGACTGGTCGAACCACTGGAGCGTTCAGCCGGCTGTTGGCTTGATGAGTTGCCAGCCGTCCTCTGGAGACTGCGCACGACTCCAAACAAGTCAACCGGCTTCACACCTTTCTTCCTCGTCTACGGTGCTGAAGCCGTCATCCCAATGGACATAGAGTTTGACTCCCCGCGAGTCACCATGTACACCGAGGAGGAAGCAGAAGAAGCACGTCAAGACGGTGTCGATCTGCTGGAAGAGGGCCGGCTGTTGGCACTCAGTCGGTCCAGCATCTACCAGCAGAGCCTGCGCCGATACTACAACAGGAAGGTCAGGCCGAGATCTTTCCAAGAGTGCGACCTTGTGCTCCGACTGATCCAGCGAACAGCCGGCCAGCACAAGCTGTCGGCGCCTTGGGAAGGCCCCTTCATTATCAGCAAAGTGCTGGGCAACGACTCCTACTACCTGATCAATGCTCAGAAGCCCCGAGCACGCAAGAGGGACGACTCCGGCAAAGAGACGGAACGCCCATGGAACGCAAATCTTCTCCGAAGATTTTACAGTTGATGCAGTATGTACCACGCTACCCTTTGTATTAAAGTACCAAGACTTTGGGCCCTCCGAGACGAGCTCGGGGACTGCCCTTTTTGTTATCTGTATGATAAGAATTATGCCTTCGAGTATGCTACTCTTTGTTATGCCGCTTGGCACCGGGCTCGACTAGTTGGCCCGGGGACTCGCCGCCTCGCGCTATGGAATGCTTCCTGCAGTCGGACAAGTAGTGTGCCGTGCCTAAACCGTCTCTTGTCAGAAGCCGCAGCTCGCAGAGTGACTGTTTGGTGGGAAGGAGTAAAGAAGAATGGGCGCCCACATGAAAAATGGCTAAGGACTCAAAGCATAAACATAGCTTGAGCCGGCTTCCTGCCCCTCTTAGCGAAGCCGACTCTTGAGTAGTCGGCATGCCGCTTTCTATCCAACTTGTTAAAAAGACTCTAAAAAATGGCCAAGTACTTGCCTTCCCAGAGTAGCCAAGCATTGATCTAGTGGTAGCCCGCAGAGCGGTTGTCCGACTGGCAAGGCGGCAACTAAGGGAAGGCGGCAAAGGAAAAAGCCAAAGGAGCAATGAGCAAGGAAAGATAGAATTTGGATAAATATTTACATAACATAGGCCCTTGGTCGAATCTTCAGGTAGAAGTTCAAAATACACCCCGCGGGTGGAATTGTTCGAATTAACAAGTTCTCAAAGACTACTAAAGCAAATAAAATGAAGGCAAGACGGCAGCCTAGGAAGCGGCAGACGGGTTCGGAGGGTTGGAAGAGACGGCGGTGTCAGGCGCCGGGGCGGCCGGTTGGACAGTCTCAGCTTGATCGTGTCCGGCGGTCGCCGGCTCAGTCGGGCGCGGCTTGTTGCTGGAGGCGCGGTCGAGCTGAGGCTGGTCGCCCACTCTGCCTTCTGGCGCCTCCATCTCACCTCCGTCCTCCGCCTCGCCTTCCTCCTCGGCGCTGGAACCGATCACCTCCACCGAGTCCTCGTCATAGTCTGGGATCATCCCGAACCACTCCGGCGGCGCCTCCCCGCCGTCTTCAGCCCAATCAGGGACGAAGACGCTGGTGTCTGCGTAATCGGCGATCACCACCACGTGCGCGACGAGGGCGTCTTCCACAGCTATCACCTCCGCCTGGGCCTCTGACCGGAACGCAGCCAGCCGGTCCAGGTCCAACCCTGGATACCACGCCTTGACAAATTCCAAGGCCCGGCGCGCTCCAGCCTAGGCCGAGGAACCCTTCCAGGCCTCAAGACGACCAGCCGCGACCTCCAGCCAGTCGGCAGTCCGACTGGGAGTGCGTAGAACCGGCATGTCTGGCCACAGGACGGTAACCGCCTGGGCGCCGGCACGTTGAAGATGGCGCAACATCCGATGGGCTGGCCCCAGACGAGCCTCGATGCTCAGAAGCTGCTCATCGAGGGTCCAGGGGGCGTTGGCGGCGATCTCCACACCATTTGCCCTCCACGCCTCGCGATCAGCCTCGATGGCCTGAGTGACCGCCTGCGAGTTGCCAGGGAAGAAGTCTGCCGAGACAAAAAAGAAGCAAGTCAAAAAATCAGGAGCCAGCTCGACCTATAGTCAGCAGCTCAAAGAAAGAAAGTAAAGAAACTCACCGTCGATGATGTCCTCAATCTCATGGAAGCCGGAGGTCAGCAGTGCCTCCTTGTCGGTCCAGGAGGAGCGCTCGCTTTCGAACTCGGCCAGGAGAGCAGTCTCTCTCTTGTCCGCCTCGTCCTGCGCCTTCTTGAGCAGCTCCCTTTGCTCCGCTAGCTGCGCGGCCAGCAGGTCACGCTCTGCGGCAAGCTTGCTGCACTCCTCCCCCTTGGCATGCAAGGCGGTGTTGGTTTCGCCCAGCTGCTGCTGAAGAGTGGCGTTGGCCTCTAAAGAAATAAAAGGAAAAAAGACGTTAAGTCGTCAACAAAGAAGGTCGCCGGGAAGATCCGGCCCGACTGCTCAGCAGTCGGCCCGAATCTCGGGGACTACAGCCCGTAGGTGCGCCAGCGCACCCCCGCGAAGAAGGAGGACTCACTCCGGCTCTCCGACAAGTCGGCAGTCCGCTTGCCCAGCTCCTCGACATTGCGGTTGAAGGCAGTAACGCGGAGGTTGTGATACTCCTATGATAAGAATTTTAGACAAAGGTAAACATTTGGAACTTGCCAGATGGAGTTCCGGGCCGCCTGCTTAGCAGCCAGCCCGAAACTCGGGGACGACATCTAGTGGGTGCGCTAGCGCGCCCCACAGAGAAGAGCAAGGAAAAACAAAGTCAAAAAAGAAAGCATACCCGGACGGCTGCTCGCGACGCCAGATGCGCCTTGGTGCAGTTCTGGATGGCGTCACCCTTGTCTTGTAGCTTCACCGGAACGTCCAGAAGCGCCTGGTTCAGCGGGCCTGTGCCGCCTCCTCGCACCCACCCAACGGGCGCGGCACTCGTCGCCTCGGCATCTGGGGTGGCCGAGCTAGCGGCGCCGGTCTCCAAAGGGCGTGGCACCGAAGTCGCCTTATCAAGACGGTGGCACGCTGGCGAGGCGACTTGAAGGAGCAGCTTCGCCACGGACTCGTCCTTAGTCGGCGGCACCGGCGGGCCCGCCGGCTGTTTACCTCGTGCGCCCCTAGACGGCGGCGGAGGCGGAGGAGGCGGCACGGCCATGTCCGACATGGAGGCCTTGCCGCTTTCCCGCTCCACGATGGGGTTCTCGCCGCCGGCTTCTCCAGTCTGCCCCGTGAACTCCGGGGGCGGCTGCACGGAGCTCAGCGGGACAACGAGCAACGCCGATTGGTGGCGTGCAGCCTCCTCAGCTCGCTGCCTTGCCGCGGTGGCGGCTTCGGCCTCATCCAGCTTCCTCTGAGCGAAGGCCGCCGCCTTCTCGACCTCTGCCTTCTCCAGGCGGGCGGCTTCATCCTCGTCGCGCTTCTCCCGCGCATTCCGCTCCGTCGCCTCCCGGAGGTCGGTGGCGGGGTCAATCCGCCGAGTAGTGGCGGACGTCTCTGCCGACCCTATGACGGAGGCGGCGGCGACCCTCTCGAATGTAAGGGGAGCCCTGAAGCGAGGAAGGCATGTAAAAGATTTGGACAAAATTCACCAGTAGAAAACAAGACAAAAGGCGGAAGCACTTACGCAGAGACCAGTGGCGGCTTCTTCACTTCCTTACGGAAGCGGTTGGCCTTCGTGATCGCCTCTTCCCGCTTGGTCGCGGCGATCACCCCTTTGAACTTCTTCGACCGGCCGCCAAGCAAGCTCGGCCCGGCCCGGCGCCTCTTCGCGCTGCCTTGACCATCCAAGCCGGCGGAGGAACTCGCGCCCGGCTGGCCGACCCTTGGTTGGTGGCACGGGACAACTTCCCCCTCGGTGTCGTCTTTAGGCCAGTCGTTAAAGGTGGCCGAGGGCCTGAAGCCTCCTCCTCCTCCTCCTCCTGCTCCTTCAGCGTCGGCCTCCATCGCCGCCGCCCCCAAGTCGGGGTCGTCAACATCGCTCTCCGCCCGGTCGGAGACGAACTGACGGGGCGGGCCCGTGGTGCCGGGTGAGGGCTGGATGAGGGGGTTCTGACTCGAAGAAAACCAAAAAAGATCAAAAGTCGGATTCGGCTGCAAAGAAGACAGAAGAAGAGAGACGACTTACGGCAGGCGGGGGGTTGGCGCGTGAGTACAGCTCCTTGCCGAACTGCCAATCCGCCGCAAGATTGCAGTTCGCGATGTAATTCACCGTGTTCACCGCATCCGCGTGGGGCATGTCCTTGGAACACATCCGACTCGGGTCTCGGTGGCCGCTCATCTGACATATCAGATGAGGTCGGCCTTGGAGTGGGAGGACTCGGCGCGCCACGAAGGCGGCCAACAGGTCGGCCCCGGTCAGACCCTTCGACTGCGTCAGCACTTGGAGTCGCGCGACGGCGGCGGCACCAGCGGGGTCAGCGTCTTGACCCGGTGGGACCAGCTGGGGAGCGTCCCAGCCGGTGCGCCGGCTTCATAAGGCGGCAAATTGACCCAGTCGCCGTCTGGGGCGACGTTCTTCACATAAAAATAAGACCGCTGCCACATCTTCACCGACTTGATCAGCGGGATGGTGGGAAACGGATTGTCGGCCACCGATCTCTGCATTGCGATGAAGGCACCACACTGGGCCGGCACGCCGGCGACGTGCGTGCCGAGCTTGGACTGAAAGAACTCCCCCCACAGCTCGATGGTGGAGAGAACGCCGAGGAAGCCTTCGCACAGGGTGGCGACGGCAGCCAGCAGCACCACCGTGTTCGGAGTGAGGTGGTGCGGCTGGATCCCGTGGAACTCCAAGAAGGAGCGGAAGAAACCGCTCGCCAGCAGCCCTAGGCCGCGCATGAGGTGCGAGCGGAATACGACCCGCTCGCCCTCCTCCGGCGCCGGCACTATTTCCCTCGTCGGCACGGCGCGGGCCTGCACTAGGTTCTCGCCGGGGAGGTGACGCGTCTTGCAGAGAAACTCGATGTGGTCGTCGTCCACCTCAGAGCCATCCCACACGCCGGAGCGCACGGCAGGAGGCACGGCGGTGGAGGAAGATCTCATCGCTGCGGGCGTGGTGTGGTTCGGCGCGGCGGCAGCGAGAGGAAGAAGAAGCAAGAGGAAGTGAAGAGAGTAGGGGAGAAGGGCGCGCGTGCCCCGGCGCCCCCCTCCTCCCGCCTACTTATAGGCTCGTGGGCTGAGAAGCCGATGGGGCGGACGTGGGATTAACTGTGCCCAGGACCCCACGCCCCCACGATTTACCGCACGAAGTAACTACGCAGTTACGACGTGGGAACCTCAACCGTCCGCACGGCCGCAACAAATCTGTTCGCGTGCCAAGGTGCGGTAGTGGCGGGCCCCGCCTGACGGCCTATCCCATCACGCGCGTGGGTGGGCAGACTAACCCTGCCGCGTGGCGCCATGCGACGGGCCCGCAATGGGCGGCTGCCTGGAAGATTACCAGGCACGCTGCCTGGATCCCGCTGCGACCTTCAAACTCTTTAAAGGACAAGACGGCCTTCTGCAAGTCCGGCTCCAGCTAGTCGGCCTAGAGGAAGATGGCGAGCAAGGTCCAGATTCCACCACCAGGAAGATAAAACTGTTGAGGCTCCTCGACATGTCTCCCTCGGTGCCTCACCAGCTTCGGTGACTACTGTTGGAGTAATGGGCCACGGGTAGGCGGACCCGAGCCCTCGAACCTTTCAAGACATCGGGGCGGGCTGCATCCCTCAAGACCCCACGACAAAGAGCTGCCTTCTGGGAGTCGGCGGTGAGGCCGCCGACTGCCCCTCACGGCCGAGTCCCAGGGACGACTTCAAGATAAGCCGACTCCTAACTAGCGACTTCCAGAGAAGCCGACTATGAGGAGTCGGCCCGCGACTCGACCCACCTCCTGCCTTCGCAACGATGGACGGGACGGGGTACGGCCACCGCGTGGCCCATCCCTGCCCCACTTATGAAGGGCAGGCATGGCCACAGTGCACCGTATCGAGGGAGATCTCCATCCAGCGCGGCACTGTAGCCATGCCTGCCCTGACCTCAGCCCCCGTGGGCGGCGCACTGTGCCCACGACGGCCTGTCTGTACGGCCTAGAGACGGCGGGTCCCACCCGTCAGCGGGGGTACAGAAGGAGGCAAGAGCGCCACAAGACGGACCCGCTGGGAGCCGGCCTCCGGGAGTCGGCCAACCCCTCCCACGGGCCCCGCACGCCATTAACCAAACAAGACGGGGAATGGCAACAGTGATCGTCCATCAGGCGGCGGCACTGTTGCCACGACCCGATGAGCAAGCCAGCGTCATTAGAAGCACG
This sequence comes from Triticum aestivum, assembly GCF_018294505.1. Lineage (NCBI taxonomy): Eukaryota > Viridiplantae > Streptophyta > Magnoliopsida > Poales > Poaceae > Triticum > Triticum aestivum. The sequence continues at coordinate 98,017,728 of NC_057795.1, read as the reverse complement.
GCTACAGTACCGGGCCTGTCGGCGGACCCCAGCAGTCAGCGGAGAAGACGACGGCTAGAGAGATAGACGGCTGGGACCCGCACCCAGCCGGATTACCATTGTATCCCTGGGGGGCAGGCCTATATAAGCTCCCCGGGGCACCCATGCAAGGGGGATCAATCCATTGGCACTAGACCAGAGAGAATAGGAAGGAGGGAGCTAGCCTTGCCTTCTCCTACCTCCAGAGAATAGCTCAAGGAGCAACCTTGTACTCACTTTGCCATAGTGATCACGCGGAGACCCCGCAGAGCAGCAGTAGGGGTGTTATCTCCACGGAGAGCCTTGAAGCTGGGTAAGATCCGCCGGCGTGCATGTCTTCGCCTCATCCCGTTTCCAGGGACCGGCGATGTACTACTCGCCCCCACCATGATAAGCCATCCCTTGGCATATGTCGCACCCAACCCCCGACGCAAATAGAGAGGGGAGGAGAGAGAACATACGAGGGACAAGAACCTTGAGGAGACGTGGTTGGTGCCTAAGCGTATGACATCGCTCACCGGGTACCCAACCCTGAAAGGCTAGGAAGGGGTTGGCCAACACGAGCAGCAACACCTCCGGGAACTGCTTCGCCACGGCCATCATGCTATTCTAGTAAAGGGTGGTACTCCTTGGCAACAAGTTGAGCCCGGTCTTCCCTGAGATCTGACCAGTGCCCACCGTGAGGACGAGGGTTCGAGCAGAGAGGGCACCTAGTCGGAGGAGAGGATTTGAGCGCGTGGGGGTGGGAGGCCAGCAGGGTCATGCGGGAGCGGCGGATGGTGCGCGGGCATGGTGGAGAGACCGGCGGCGGGAGCCCATGGTGGCGCGCATGGGGAAGGAGAAGTGGAAATTAGGGATTTGCCTCGTGTCTTATATCTGTAGTGGGCGGAAACTTTCGCGGGCCTGGGCAATGTTGGCACTAACTTTTTCCTTTGTGCGTGCGCTGGCCCGTTCGCCACAGACAGTTGGTCGGCGTTATTTACTGACCCACAGATCGACGGGCATAAGAGCTTTCCCGACCGATCGTTTTACTAGGAATATTCTTTTATTCTTGACCGACTGTGTGTCATTGTTCACAGGTTTTCCCGACCGACTATCTGTCACAACTTTTTACGACCAATAGTCGGTCGGCAATTGCGACTTTTCCCAACACACGTTAGTAGGGAATGCAGGGGCATGGTGTAGGGATTATTTGTACGATAGCGTCCTATTTTGATGCTAAATGAAATAACATTGTATCATTTTGTGTGTATCACACAGCAGCCCATCAGGCATGGATGCATTGTCCTAACTCACTCTCACTCTCTCATATGCAACACATATAATATCCCACACGACCTGGCCTACCCAACTTGTCACTAGTATCCCACCATCTCGTGACTGAGGGCAACGTCAACATTCATGAGTCGAGAGAGAAGGGGGCGAATGCTATTCGTGAACGACAGTTGGTTCTCTTCATCCCATCTACAATGGAGGCGGCGGCCATGCCTCCAACTCTAGCAAGTAATATTTGACGAGAACCACATGCCGACCGCGCTGGTAAGTCAACCACCACGTGAGAGCAACCTCTCTTCATCCCATCTCCATGTAGTGGTGTAATTCTCAATCTATTTCCCCCAAGTCCCAATCCTTGAAATTATGGAATCCTTAAATTACATGATGTATTTACCATTTTTATCCAAAATTCTATGTACAAATATAGCACATTGTTAGTGTGCTATAACATTTGTTGCATCTCGAGAAGGGCGGTGCTAAATCTTATAGCACACTATAATTTACATTGATGCAAGTGTCTATTGTTCTATTGTTGGTAGAATTTGCAAGTTCTCTAAAAAGAATTCACACTACAATGAAGTATAATTTAGGATCATGCCTAGAATGAAGGATTAATGGATACCGCATTTGTGATCTATAGACAAAGCATTTCTGTGTACTCAACCATGACTTACCATATTTTATCATCAATTCTACAGTATGGTTCATAATGATGTGTCACCTCTGCCATACTTAAAGCTCTTCCTGGTAATACCTTGTCATGGATTTTATTGCAGGCACAAGTGTGTCCTTCTACGAACTAGTAAGATGCAACCACCACAACCGCGACCTGGGGACTACTCCCTTAAAGTCACATCATCATTACATTGGGGTTTTCCTAGTAGTAGATGAGAGGAGTAGCAGAACATATGACCTTCTGGAGCCGATGTCGTATCTCTATGTACGTGTTGTCAAGACTAAAGTCCTCCATGCAAAGGAAGTGACTAGGAGATATGACCCATATGTGGAGATTAAGCTTGGAAATTACAAGTCACCACCCATCACTTTGAGAAGAACACTAACTTTTAGTCGAACGAAGTATTTTCCTTCCCGAAAGGAACGCATCCCATCCTTCTATATTGAGGTCAATGTTAACGACAAGGACTTTGTTAACTATGATTTCATTGTGCAAGTTATCTTTAACCAGAATGAAATTCCAAAGAGAGGGAAAGGCAACCGGGTATAGCTACTCTGTTTAATTCTTGTCTCCATGCATATTTTTTAGGGCATTTCTACACTGACTACATATGAAAGTGTATTACACATATGCAATGAAAACATTTTTTTAGAAAATGTGAAGTACATAAATGTACAACTCAAACATCAAAATATGCTCAATATTTAGTCCGCGCTCGAATTTTTCCATAGCAATATATTTCCTAAAACAAACATGGAATGTTGCGATTGTGTTTCAAATAATTTAATTTAACTGTATCATTGCGATAGATCCTTCAATTACACCCGAGATCTGAATCCATGACTTACTACAAGCATTGCAATTAAATACAATGAAAAAATAGCACACTTTTTCAGCTTTATAGTGTTGCTATAGCGTATCTGGAAGGGACACATTATATTTTAACTAATTTCCTCACTATAATGCTATTCGTGCCATAGAATGCTATTTTGACGCTAAATAAAATAATGTTGTACTGTTTTTCCATGTATCACACAACAGCCCATCTAGCATTGCTGCATTAGCCTAACTCACTCTCACTCTCTCAGATGCTACACATATAACATCCCACAGAGCTTGTCCTACCCAACTTGTCACCAGTTTCCCACCATCTCGTTACTGAGGGTGGTGCCAACATTCATGAATCATGACAGAAGGTGGCGGAGGCTGTTCGTGCACGACAGTTGGTTCTCTTCATCCCATCTCCAATGGAGGCAGCGGCCATGCCTCCAACTCTAGCAGGTAAGTGTTGATGACAACCACATGCCATCGGTGATAGTAAGTTAACCACCACACGAGAGCAACCTCTCTTCATCCCATCTCCATGTAGTGGTGACATTATCATTCTATTTCCTCCCCAAGTCCCCATCCATGCAAATTAGGGAATCCTTACATTATATGATGTATTTATCATTTTTATCCAACATTCTATGTCCAAATATAGCACACTATTAGCATGCTATAACATTTGTTGTATCTCGAGAAGGGCGGCGCTAAATCTTTTAGCACACAATATTTTACATTGTTGCAATTATCTATTGTTCTACTGTTGGTAGATTTTTGTGCTACAATGAAATATAATTTAAGATCATGCCTAGAATGAAGGATTAATTGATATCGCGTCGACAAAGCATTACTGTGTACTCAACCATGACTTTCCATATTTTATCATCAATTATACACTATGGTTCATAATGATGTGTCACCTTTTCCATACTTGAAGCTCTTCTTGATAATACCTTGTCATGGATTTTATTGTAGGCACAAGTGTGTCCTTCTATGAACAAGTAAGATGCAGCCACCACAGCCGCGACCTGGGGACTACTTCGTTAAAGTCACATCATCATTACATTGGGGTTTTCCTAGTAGTAGATGAGAGGAGTAGCAGAACATATGACCTTCTGGAGCAGATGTTGTATCTCTATGTACGTGTTCTCAAGGCCAAAGTCCTCTATGCAAATGATGTGATTGGGATCTATGACCCATATGTGGATATTAAGCTTGCAAATTACAGGTCACCACCCGTCACTTTGAGAAGCACACTAACTTCCAGTTGAACCATGTATTTGCCTTCCCGAAGGAACGCATGCAATCCTGGTATATTGAGGTAATTCTTAACGACAAGGACTTTATTAAGGATGATTTCATTGGGCGAGTTATCTTTGACCTGAATAAAGTTTAAAAGTAAGGAGCGAGGCAATCGGCTATAGCTGCTTCATTTAATTCTAGTTTCCATGCAGATATTTTTAAGGCGTTTCTACACGGACTACATATGAAAGTGTATTACACATATGCAATGCAAACACTACAGAAATGTACAACTCTAACATCCAAATACGCTCAATATTTAGTCCGCACTCGGATTTCCCCGTAGTAATATATTTCCTAACTCAAACCTGAAATGCTTAGATCTTGTTTCAAACAATTTTAATTAAGCGTATCGTTTGATAGATCCTTCAGTTACACCTGAGATCTGAAACCATGCCTCACTACAAGCATTGCAATTAAATGCAACGTAAAAATAGCGCGCTTTTTCATCTTTATAGTGTCGCCATAGCATACCTGGAAGGTACACATTGTGTTTTACCTAATTTCCTCACTGCCACGCTATTCATACCATAGCGTGCTAATTTGATGCTAAATGAAATAAAATTGTAGCATTTTTGCGTGTATCTCACACCAGCCCATCAGGCATTGCTGCATAGTCCTAACTCAATCTCACTCTCTCAGACGCTACACATATAATATCCACACAACCTAGCCTGCCCAACTTGTCTCTAGTTTCCCACCATCTCATGACCGAGGGTGATCTCGTGGGAACGATTCCGACAATAAGAGAGGGGTAGGATAAAGGAGCATGATCTATCGAGATGCATATGGGTGACACGGTGGTTTTAGCGAGTTCTGGCCTCTCACGGTGGAGATAACAACCCTACGTCTCGTGCTCCGGAGAGGCTTTGTTTTATCTTAGTATGTATCCAGAGATTACAATGTGTATGAGAGAGAGAGGAACGGATCCCCATGCCAGAGCTAAGTCGTCAGACTAGAGAGAAAGAGAGAAGTAGAAGAAGAGCCCCCCCCAGTCTAGTGGTGGGGGTGGCTTATATAGAGTGCGCCACCTCCTCACCTCCTATGTTACAAAATGGGGCATGAATGCCATAATGTCAGCCCACTACCAAGCCCTCACCATGAAAATGATGCCGACTACTTTGTTGCCTGCTGGTCTTCATATATCCGAGTGAGTCGTGCGGTCCAGTGGTGCACTGTCATCCGAGTGGATGGTATACTGCTTGGTCGAGTGGATAGTATGTTGTTTGTCCGAGTGGATAGTATGTCCGTATGAAATTTATATGGACCCACGTGTTGTGTGGACCCCATGCTTTATGATATTTCGACCCTTCGTGGGGCTACCTGTTATGTGTATCCCCAACATTAGCCCCCGAATCGATTGTGATTTTGCAGAATGAGTTTGTGAAAGAAACAACTTGGCCCGAGTGATTATGGAAATACTCGGTACCTGTCATCGTACTTTCAGACAACCAAGGTTTGAACAAAATCTCAATGGATTCTGGCACTGCGCTTCCGACTGATCTGGGGTAAGTGCCTGCGAGGAGCAACTTGGTGACATTCAATCATCTCTCAGAAGAGGTTAACTTGTGATCAGAGTATGGATGTGTCATTAAATCCAGGCAACAAGATCGACGCATGGATTGCTCTCTCGGTGAGATGCCATTCTTATCCCGGAGGAACGTCAATACAAGTCGGCCCTAGATCCAAACTTATGAGTTTCACGCTTTGAGTCTTAGAAGAAGGCTCAAAACAGGTCCACGGAGGAGGCTTAAACTCGCCTTATAGCAATTTTTTGGAGTGATTTGGAGCTGGTCCTGCATCGAGTAACTGATTACTCAGAGTTTCTTCATGCTTGGAATGTGTCTTTTTTTGTTGTTTGGCTGTCACTCAGGCTGGGCGGACCGTTCCGAGTGGATACCATTCCAGTGGGGGCACGCTGAGTGCACCCACTGGGTGTAGTCCCCGAGACTGCCGTCGACTGCGGGTAGTCGGCGGGAGTCTTAGAGCCTGTATTTTTGTTGTTGTTTGGCTGTCACTCGGACTGGGCTGACCGTTCCGAGTGGATACCAACAGTCGGCGGGAGTCTTAGAGCCTGTCTTTTTTTTTGTTGTTCATCACTTGGACTGGTCAGGCCATACCGAGTGGAGATTACTCTAGTGGGGGCACACTGAGTTCACCCACTGGGTGTAGTCCCCGAGACCACCGTCGATTGCGGGCAGTCGGCGGGGGTATGAGAGAACTAAAACTCTTCTTAGCTAGTACTGATCGAACTTGTTCTTCTCTGACTCGAAGGTCAAGTAATTCTGGAGATGGGTTTGCATCGAGCAAAATGTTTCTTTTTGAGTTCTCTTCTAGTGGGGGCATGCTGAGTGCACCCACTGGGTGTAGTCCCCGAGCCTCTTTCGGACTAGATGAGTCTGGCATAGGGTTTAAGTCTCTCAGTAAACCTCCATGAAGTTGGCATGGTAAATATCTTTGTCTGGAATTGAATCAGTCGGATGGATGCGTAGCGAGGTGGTTGTACGAACGACGTTCGACGAGTAAGGTCGCTTGTACGATTCACCGATGGCGCTTCATTTTTACCCTTTCGCATGAAAGGGGTATTTATCCAAGTGGACGTGCTTCCCGACTGATCGGGGCATGTTGACTGCAAGGAAAAAACTTGGTGGCACATGTATGTCTCCCGGAGGAGATAGACTAGTGGTCAGACATGGACGTGCCATGAAACCCGAGTGACGAGGCTAGTGTGTGGACTGACTCTCCAAAGAGAGGCCACTCATTATCCTGGGGGAAAACCAGCACATGCCATCTCTGAGTCCAAGTTTGTGAAACTAACATCTTGGAGCCTAGGATAGGGCCAAGTGTATCCGTAGAGGAGCGTTGTTTTCACCCTTTTGCAGTCTTGAAGATGACTTTAGGTAATGATTTGGGCGATCGTCCGAGTGGACAGTACTACCCTTATAGATTTTTGGCAGACCGAGCAAGTATGGTCAGAAAGATATTCCTGATGTGATCAATGGGTTGATTGGATGGGCGTAAACCCTGAGAGCGGCATGGCCAACGGCTGTGTGTAACCCCCGAGTGATGCTCGAAAGAGGCAAGCTTGCTACATAGTATGATATGAGGTTTGATCATACGAGTAACTTAGTAGTTCCCATGTTCGGGGTGTAGAGGTAAAGACATGTCCAACTGATGGTGACGTGTGAGGCGGCCGAGGGGCGATGATGTGTACAACCGAGTGGCGACGCGCGGGGTGGCCGAGTGGTGAAGACGTGCGCAACCGAGTGGCAACGCGCAGATTGGCCGAGTCATGATGTGCGAGGTGGCAGAACGGTGAAGACGTGCATAACTGAGTGGCCGAGTGGTGAAGACGTGCGCAACCGAGTGGCAACGCGCAGAGTGGCCGAGTCATGATGTGCGAGGTGGCCGAACAATGGAGACGTGCATGACTGAGTGGAACTGCGTGGGGTGACCGAGTGACAGATTGTGTGTCCAGCAAAGTGGCTGAAATGGTCTTCGAAGGAGTTAGCCTGATGCTTTCGAAAATGCTGTAGCGATGAGTTTGGTGTAGTGTGGTTTCAATGCAACAAGACCGGCGTGACAACTGAGTCTGAGTAGGAATGAAGATGGCATGCAGAGCGTCTAGGTGATTATAATGTTGGAAATATGCCCTAGAGGCAATAATAAAAGGATTATTATTATATTTCCTTGTTCATGATAATTGTCTTTTATTCATGCTATAATTGTATTATCCGGAAATCGTAATACATGTGTGAATACTTAGACCAAATACGTCCCTAGTAAGCCTCTAGTTGACTAGCTCGTTGGTCAACAGATAGTCATGGTTTCGTGACTATGGACATTAGATGTCATTGACAACGGGATCACATCATTAGGAGAATGATGTGATGGACAAGACCCAACCCTAAGCATAGCACAAGATCGTGTAGTTCGTTTTGCTAGAGCTTTTCAAATGTCAAGTATCTCTTCCTTAGACCATGAGATCGTGTAACTCCCAGATACTGTAGGAGTACTTTGGGTGTACCAAACATCACAACGTAACTGGGTGATTATAAAGGTGCACTACAGGTATCTCCGAAAGTGTCTGTTGGGTTGACACGGATCGAGACTGGGATTTGTCACTCCGTATGACAGAGAGGTATCTCTGGGCCCACTCAGTAATGCATCATCATAATGAGCTCAGAGTGACCAAGTGTTTGGTCACAGGATCATGCATTACGGTACGAGTAAAGTGACTTGCCGGTAACGAGACTAAACGAGGTATTGGGATACCGACGATCGAGTCTCGGGCAAGTAACGTACCGATTGACCAAGGGAATTGTATACGGGGTTGATTGAATCCTCGACATCGTGGTTCATCCGATGACATCATCGAGGAGAATGTGGGAGCCAACATGGGTATCCAGATCCCGCTGTTGGTTATTGACCGGAGAGCCGTCTCGGTCATGTCTGCATGTCTCCCGAACCCGTAGGGTCTACACACTTAAGGTTCGGTGACGCTAGGGTTATTAGGAAGACTTGTATGTGATTACCGAAAGTTGTTCGGAGTCTCGGATGAGATCCCGGACGTCACGAGGAGTTCCGGAATGGTCCGGAGGTAAAGAAAACTATATAGGAAGTGCTGTTTCGGCCATCGGGAAAGTTTCGGGGTCACCCGGTGTTGTACCGGGACCACTGGAAGGGTCCCGGGGGTCCACCGGGTGGGGCCACCTATCCCAGAGGGCCCTGTGGGCTGAAGTGGGAGGGGAACCAGCCCCTAGTGGGCTGGTGCGCCCCCCCTGAGCCCCCCTATCGGTGTCAAAACCGGCGGATCTTGGGTAGGGGGTCCCGAACTGTGCGTCTAGGCGGATGGTAACAGGAGACAAGGGACACGATGTTTTACCCAGGTTCGGGCCCTCTTGATGGAGGTAAAACCCTACGTCCTGCTTGATTGATATTGATATTGTGGATGTTACAAGAGTGGATCTACCACGAGATCAAGGAGGCTAAACCCTAGAAGCTAGCCTATGGTATGATTGTAATGGTTGTTGTTGTGTCCTACGGGCTAAAGCCATCCGGTTTATATAGACACCGGAGAGGGCTAGGGTTACATAGAGTCAGTTACAATTGTAGGAGATCTACATATCCGTATCGCCAAGCTTGCCTTCCACGCCAAGGAAAGTCCCATCCGGACACGGGACGAAGTCTTCAATCTTGTGTCTTCATAGTCTTGGAGTCCGGTCGATGATGATAGTCCGGCCGATGATAGTTAGGCGATGATGGTAGTCCGGCTATCCGGACACCCCCTAATCCAGGACTCCCTCAGTAGCCCCTGAACCAGGCTTCAATGACGATGAGTCCGGCGCGCAGATTGTTCGGCATTGCAAGGCGGGTTCCTCCTCCTAATAATTCATAGAAGATTGCGAACACTAGGATAGTGTCTGGCTCTGCAAAATAAATTCCACATTCCACCGTAGAGAGAATAATATATACATAAGTTCAATCTGCTGACGTTTTTTGCGGCATGACATCACACCACTGCCAAGCCATTACTTGAATCGTTTTTTATTTTACCACCTCAGCGCATTTAGCGAAGCGGTGTCCTTGGCACGTCTTGTCGAAGCAGAGATCGTGTTCCCCCTTAATCCGGGATTCTCATCAATACGGACGTGGGTAACCCAACCGCGCCATTGATGGTGGCGCTTGGGAGATAAACGAGTTTTACCAGGCTGGTGGGGACGCATAGTGTTCGTCCGCCTATATATAAGGGATAAGGATTCACCTTTTCACCTACGCCTTCTTCCTCCTTTGCTTATCCATCTCCGCGCACTCGAGCTCCAGCGCCCAAGTTCGCGCATCCCGTCTCAACCTTCTCCGACCATGTCCAGAGTGGGAGGTAAATGGATGACCTCCTCCGTTACGGAGGAGCACATCGAAAGACTGCGCAGCGCCGGCTATCTATCCGGCGACATCGCGCACCGGCTGCCCGACGAGGGGCAGCTCATCCCCACCCCCAGGCCCCATGAGAGGGTCGTTTTTCTTCCCCACTTCCTCCGCGGACTGGGCTTTCCACTTCACCCCTTTGTCCGGGGGCTCATGTTCTACTACGGCCTGGATTTCCATGATCTGGCGCCGAACTTCATCCTCAACATCTCGGCGTTTATCGTCGTGTGCGAGGCCTTCCTCTGCATCCAGCCCCACTTCGGCTTGTGGCTCAAGACCTTCAATGTCAAGCCGAAGGTAGTGAAGGGCACTCAAGCGGAGTGCGGAGGCGCCATGTTGGGCAAGATGCCCAACGTCCTTTGGTTCGAAGGGGCCTTCGTGGAATCCGTCAAGGTGTGGCAATCGGGGTGGTTCTATATCACCGAGCCGTGCGACTCTACGTGGGCGGCGGCCCCCGAGTTCAGATCTGGTATCCCCACGCAGCTCACCTCCTGGAAAGAGAAGGGCTTGCTGTGGGGTAGTTCGGAGGAGCTGACGGGACTCCAAGCCTGCATCCAGAAGCTGGTGAAGAAGCTCAGGCTGGTTAACATGGTCCAAGTCATGCTCGTCCACCGGATTCTCCCATGCCAAGAGCGGGCATTTAATCTGTGGGAGTTTGATCCGGAACAGCACCAGGCGTTGAGCGGGCTCTTCAACATGACGTACGAAGGCGCCTGGAGGGTGCTGTTTAAGGGCGCCGAAGCCCCCGCATCCGCGACTGAAGATCGCGGATTTCGCTCGCAGCGCCAAGCTGACGAGGTAAGTGATTCTACCCCTTTACGGGACACTTGCTTTTCATAGTTTGACTCTATGCGGGTTTTAATTTCCCCTTTTCCTTTGACAGGACTGGATGAAGAAGGCGGAGCAGCTCGTCTGCCCGGCTCCCATGCCAGAAAACCCAGTAGACGCCCGTCTAGCGAGGCTGCTGGTTCCGGCACCGCACGTGGTGCCGGAGAAGAAGGCCAAGAAGGAGGCCACTGGTACTCGAAAGAGTTCCCATTTTCAGGTGTCCGACGACTCCGAGGCGGACTCCTCCCCCGAAAACGAGGAGGAGAAAGAGAACTCTCTCCCAGAGGATGGAGAGAGGAAGAGGAAGGCTTCCCCAACAGGGGAGGCCGAAGGGTCCAAGAGGGGAAGGACTATTCCCCCGGACAGCTCCGCCAACATCAACATTGGCGAGGAAGAATGGCCTTCAAGGGCCAGGCCTCCGGCGAGATCGTAAGTATCCGGATTCCTGAATGATTTATAATTTCTTTTTATGTCACATAGCGTCCTTCTAATGCCGCATACTGCCTGCAGTCTGGCCGATGATGATCTCCCCGCTTCATCGAGCGGGTCGTTGGCTCCGACGGATGTGGATTCCATCCCGACGGCCTCCACCCCTCGCGCCACTGAGGACGCCGAGGTGGTCTCCCAAGAAGGGACCCATCAGGGGGAGGCTCCGGAGGCGCCACAAGGAGGCCTCCCGGACTTTGCGCCGGACTCCACGTCGGAACCTGCAGTGGTTCCGGAGTCCGGCCGGCGGCCCCTTCGCAAGAAGGGCAAGACCGTGACGCCGGCGGCTTCTGTCCAACCGGAGGTGCTGCACAATTTGTTGGAGGCGCTCCAGAGCGCTTCCGTCGAGGAAGAACACCGCACTATTATGAGTGTGGTGATTCAGAAGGTACAACTCGCCAAGAGCGGGCTGACCGAAGCCAGCAGTAGCCTTCTATCAGGCTTTTAGGTAAGAAGTTAAAAATATGCAATGTAATACCGCATAGACAGTAGCCCCTAATGCTCGGTTCGATGTTCGAAAAGAAAAGCCGGACTGAGGATCTAAAAAAAAGATATACGTAGGGTTGCTAAAAAATTATGTCAATATGGGTTGCAGGCTGCGCTGCTGACCTCTGCCGCACTGACTGCGGAGGTCGGTGTTTTGAAGCAGGAGCTTGAGCGGTCTAAGCAAGAGCTCGGCCGCGCCAAGAAGCAGCTCCAGGACAAAGAAGGTGAGTAACACCATTTTGAATAGTTACCTTACAGAAAAGGATTTAGGTTGCAATAAAAGAATGACAAGGATAACATGGGTACTGCAGGGGCCACGAACGAGGTGGCAACCCTGAAGGAGGCCGTGTCCGCGGCCGAACGCAGTGCGGCCGCGGAACAGACAGAGCGAGAAAAGCAGGAGGCGCAGGTGGCGGCGGTTCGGCAAGAGCTCCAAGCTCTCATGGAAAAGCATGAGAGTTTGGAGCGTGACTCAAAGACCCGAGAGTCTGAGCTTGCCTCGGCTTTCGAAAGTGCCAAAGCCACCAAGGCCGAGGCCCATAAGTCCCTTCAGGAGATTGAATTGGTGAAGAAGATAGCGGCGGGTAAGGCATTTTTCATGCAAAGCAAGCATGTGAATGTAAATTACGTGTTACTTACCCGAATTCGGAGCTCTCCAGGGGCGTTTGCAGATCTGCCTCGCAGCGTGTCTGATGCCACCGCATTCTACCGAGCCGAGGAGGGGAGCTCAATGGAGAAGGTCTTCTGGTCTCAGTACGCTGAGGCCGGCCATCTGGTGCCCCCTAGCGACCAGCTGAAGCAGCTGGTCGAGCTCCACAAGGTAGCCGAGCAGGCCATGAAGGGCCTCATAGTCCGGTTGTGGCCTAGAGAGGCCGTGCCTGGGAGCTACTTCGGCCTCGTGCGGCGGTTGGTGGATGCGTGCCCCTGGGTGGAGGTTATCAAGCGCTCCGCCTATATTGAAGGTGCTCGTCGGGCCCTTGCCCGCGCAAAGGTGCATTGTGGCAAGCTGGATGCGGAGAAGCTAATCACTGACGCGCCACCAGCGGGCAAGGAATATCGTACGCCCGAGATGTACTATAGGACTGTCCTGAAGGGTGCCCGCAAGATTGTGGATGAGTGCCCCAGGGATGTAATTATTGAGTAAATTCGCAATGTGTTATCCTGTGCGCTGAAAACTTTGTTCATATGCGCTAAGCAACGCTTGTTAATTTAAAATATTACCTTCTGTGTGGCCGTTTATAAAATCTAAGAGATGGCAAGTCGTTGGCTTCAGCCCCCATGCCACTAGTGTTGGGGTGTTCGGGATAAACTTGAGCACTCTTGTTCCCATTTTGGGTCCATCTAGGGAGGCGCTCAACACAACGAACAAGGCAACCGGACTTATAGTGCTTGAACACTCTCACTTAGCCATAGAATTCTATAATTTTAAATTTCGGCGAAGCCCCTAGTATTCGGAAGACCGAATTCGGGGCGCTATCCACGCCTTCGTCGGACATTATCTGGTACTTCGCTCGAAGCGGCATGAGTCTTTAAGGACCCGAAAAGACCTCTCAAACAGCGACCAGTCTCTCGCCTTATCATGACAGTCAGTTTTAGCTTTCTCCACTGAGGCGTTAACTCGGCTCAACCGGGGCGCAATCGCAGTGGTTCCCCTAGTGCTACCTTAGCCGATAGAACGGAACGTAAGGTGCCAATCATGGGAGCCGGGCAAACCCAACTATTGACCCAAGACATGATTCGGAGCCGATTCATATAATGCTATAAGTTCGGGGTGCCGCACTTGTGAAAGTGTTCGGACTTTATCACACCATAATGCGGGGAACATAAGCCCCTGGTGTATTTGGCCGTACCAAAATATACGGATGCAACATGTCGTAAATGAACATATATATATATAAAGTAATGCAATTATGGGCAAAAAGTGCTGCATTTTATTCAAGAAGATCTGCTATGAGTGCGGAATGATACAAATAGTGCGGAAAGCAAGGGATTGGACGAATTAAAGGCGTCTCCCTCCAAGGGTAGGCCGCGGAATGGTGTATTTAACAAATTTAATGCTCGTAATGGAGACCACCTGAGTGTTCGTCGCAGCCTTTGTCCCTCCCTGGCTGCTGTATCCTGAGTTCGGAAGGTTTGCCACCGGATAGAGTCCTGTATAAAAAAAGAGAAAAATAAAAGATAAAAAGAGCGACACACTTGGGAGCCCCTGGTGTGGTCGAACCGCACTCTGGGTTTGTTGTGGTCGTGCCCCTTCCCCTAGACCCATGGTATCTCCAGGGCGTAATTATGTACGCGGAGAGTTTGTCTTACAATTGTGCGAGGGCTGGGGTTGGGGCCGCATTGCTACGCGTGCTCGGAACGTGCCATGTGGTCTTGGTTGATGTTGCTCCGGGCGCGTTTGGCCGTGTCCGGTCGTTTAACGGCCGGACTCGAAAATTGCCTTAAGAGGCTGCTCTGTACTTCTGCCGCGAGAGCCGCTGTATGTTCCTCCGTTCGGAGGGAGCATTCCGTGTTTCCATTGACCGTGATGACTCCGCGAGGGCCTGGCATCTTGAGCTTAAGGTATGCATAATGCGGCACCGCATTGAATTTTGTGAACGCGGTTCGTCCGAGCAGAGCGTGATAGCCACTGCGGAACGGGACTATGTCGAAGATTAACTCCTCGCTTCGGAAATTATCCGGGGATCCGAAGACCACTTCCAGTGTGACTGAGCCTGTGCAACCGGCTTCAACACCTGGTATGACGCCTTTGAAGGTCGTCTTTGTAGGTTTAATCCTTGAAGGGTCTATGCCCATCTTGCGCACTGTATCCTGATAAAGCAGGTTCAGGCTACTGCCGTCGTCAATCAGGACTCTCGTGAGGTGAAATCCATCGACGATTGGGTCTAAAACCAGTGCGGCAAATCCGCCATGGCGGATACTGGTCGGATGGTCTCTTCGATCGAAAGTGATCGGGCAAGAGGACCATGGGTTGAATTTTGGGGCGACAGGCTCCATCACGTATACGTCCCTTAGTGCACGCTTCCGCTCCATCTTGGGTATATGCGTTGCGTATATAATATTTACCGTCCGAACTTGAGGGGGGAATCCCTTCTGTCCTCTGTTGTTCGGCGGCCGGGTCTCTTCCTCGTCATCGATGTGTAGCCCCTTGTCATTGTTTTCGGCAATTAATTTGCCTGCCTGCTTGAATACCCAACAATCTCTGTTGGTGTGGTTAGCTGGCTTTTCGGGGGTTCCATGTATTTGACAAGAGCGATCGAGTATTCGTTCCAAATTGGACAGGTCCGGAGTGGTTCTTTTAAATGGCTTCTTCCGTTGACCGGGTTTGGAGCCTCGGAATCCGGCGTTGACTGCCGTATCCTCATTGCTGTCGCCGTTAATGCAGCGTTTGTTTTTGTTTCGACGCGACCTGCCGTTGTGGTCCTTTGTATCCGGACTGCCAACATTTTTGCTGAGGTTGTTGCTGCGAGCTAGCCAGCTATCCTCTCCCGCACAGAAGTGGGTCATGAGTGATGTGAGGGCTGCCATGGATTTCGGCTTTTCCTGTCCTAGGTGCCGGGCCAGCCACTCGTCGCGGATGTTATGTTTGAAGGCAGCGAGGGCCTCTGCATCCGGAAAGTCGACAATTTGATTTTTCTTTGTTAAGAACCGTGTCCAGAATTGTCTGGCCGATTTGTCTGCCTGCTGGATTATGTGGCTTAGGTCATCTGCGTCCAGTGGTCGCACATACGTGCCCGGGAAGTTGTCGAGGAATGCGGCTTCCAGGTCTTCCCAGCATCCAATTGACTCTGCGGGCAGGCTGTTAAGCCAATGCCGAGCTGGTCCTTTAAGCTTGAGCGGGAGATATTTGATGGTGTGAAGATCGTCGCCGCGGGCCATATGTATATGAAGGAGATAATCCTCAATCCAAACCGCGGGGTCTGTTGTGCCATCGTAGGATTCGATGTTAATGGGTTTAAACCCTTCAGGGATTTGATGATCCATTACTTCCTCAGTGAAGCATAGTGGGTGTCCGGCGCCTCTGTATTGAGCAATATCGCGACGTAGCTCAAGAGAGCGTTGTCTGCTGTGTTCGGCCCGGCCGGAGTAGTTGTATCCGGCGCGACAGTATTCGTCGTGGGTCTTGGGGCGCCCACGTGATCCATAGATAGATCTGGATTGTCTTGCCTTGTCCTCCAATATGTCCCGCAAGTCCGGCGCGTTCCCCCGTGGCTTCGCGCTTTTTAAGCGGTGCCCGGGTACGGTTTTGGTGGAGGGCTTACATGCCTCTCTGTCGTGGCCACGAGGTGGTCGGTCTGCCGTATTGTGTGCTGGTGATGCCGGTTTGTATGCTTCCTCCTCTAGTCGGGGGAGCAACTTGCATTTTGGGTAGCTTTTGGAGGGGCGTTCGAGTTCATACTCTTCGGCCGCGAGGACGTCGGTCCATCTGTCGGCCAGCAGGTCTTGATCAGCTTGAAGATGTTGCTGCTTTTTCTTTAGACTATTTGCTGTGGCCATTAGCCTGCGTCTGAAACGCTCTTGTTCGACGGGATCCTCAGGCACAACGAATTCTTCGTCGTGGAGGCTTGCCTCATCTCCGGAGGGAGGTATGTAATTATCATCCTCGACCTCTTCGTCAGCCGCCCTCTCGTGAGGGCTTGCTTCTTCCTCCTCCTGCGCTGAATCTTGCTGGAGGGGGTTATCTTCGGCACTTTCTGGGTGTTATTATCTCCTGTGCCGGAAATCTCCATTCTTGTTGTGGCGGGATTTAGAGCGGCGCCGCTGACATCGGCGCTTGGGCTGTTTCTTTAAGGAATCGGCCTCCGCTGCTTCTTCGTCGTCCCCATCTTTTGGGGTGTCCACCATGTATATGTCATATGATGAGGTGGTCTTCCAGTGTCCTGTAGGCACTGGTTCTTGGTAGTCTCCGGCATCGTCGTCCATACCGTCGATGTCTTCGGAGTCGTAGTCGAGTACGTCGGTTAGATCGTCGACGGTGGCTACGAAGTGGGTGGTGGGTGGGCTCTGAATTTCTTCGTGGTCCGCGTCCCAACCATCCTGGCCGTAGTCCGGCCAGGGCTCTCCGGATAGCGAGAGATGCTTCAGCGAATTTAAGATGTCGCCGAAGGGTGAGTGCTGAAAGATGTCCGTAGCAGTGAATTCCATGATCGGCGCCCAATCGGATTCGATTGGCAGGGGCGCAGGAGGTTTGGAGTCCGGCAGGGAGTCCGGCACCTCGGAGTCATGAGCTTTATGCGGGACAAGGTCAGTGTTCGGCTCCATCGCCGTGGAAGTGGCAGCTCCCGAGGTGGTGTCCAGCCACCCGTCCTCGATCTGCGCGATCGGCTCTGGACTATTGGCCGGAGCGGATTCGTGTGCGGCCTCCAAGGTACTGTCCGGCGGCAGAGTTAAGTCGTGCCCATCGTGACAGTGTGGCACGCTCGGCTATGGATCGGATCCACCGAAGATCAAGTCCCCGCGGATATCGGCCGTGTAGTTTAGGCTTCCAAACCTGACCTGACGGCCAGGGGCGTAGCTTTCGATCTGCTCCAGATGGCCAAGCGAGTTGGCCCGCAGTGTGAAGCCGCCGAATACGAAGATCTGTCCGGGGAGAAAAGTCTCACCCAGGACTGCGTCGTTGTCGATTGAAGATGCCATCAAGCCTATCGGTGACGACACAGAGGATCTCTCAATGAAACCACCAATGTCGGTGTCAAAACCGGCGGATCTCGGGTAGGGGGTCCCGAACTGTGCGTCTAGGCGGATGGTAATAGGAGACAAGGGACACGATGTTTTACCCAGGTTCGGGCCCTCTTGATGGAGGTAAAACCCTACGTCCTGCTTGATTGATATTGATATTGTGGATGTTACAAGAGTGGATCTACCACGAGATCAAGTAGGCTAAACCCTAGAAGCTAGCCTATGGTATGATTGTAATGGTTGTTTTTGTGTCCTACGGACTAAAGCCATCCGGTTTATATAGACACCGGAGAGGGCTAGGGTTACATAGAGTCGGTTACAATTGTAGGAGATCTACATATCCGTATCGCCAAGCTTGCCTTCCACGCCAAGGAAAGTCCCATCCGGACACGGGACGAAGTCTTCAATCTTGTATCTTCATAGTCTTGGAGTCCGGTCGATGATGATAGTCCGGCCGATGATAGTTCGGCCGATGATGGTAGTCCGGCTATCCGGACACCCCCTAATCCAGGACTCCCTCACCCCCTTGCGCCTAGGGTTGGAAACCCTAGGTGGGGGGGG
>NC_057795.1:97933634-97939340 GCF_018294505.1 Triticum aestivum | reverse complement strand
GCTAAATCCACAAAGCAATCAAAGCAACGCCAATCCAGAAGCACGAAGCGCAAGAGGGCGAGGTGGACTCGGTCTTGCCGGGGCAACTTGCCCGACGCCAGCAGAGCGCGCCACCTTCGAGCCCGAGATTTCCAATGCCACCAACCACATTGGAACCAAGGCTCGGGAGGCACCTCTATGGTGGCATGCAGATCTTTGTGAAGATCATAAGCATACAAGATCAGATGAGGACCAGAAGACGACGATCCTCGGCAAAATCCTTGCCGAGGAAACCCACGAGACCTCCGGCAAGATCCTTGCCGAGGACGACCGCGATGCAACGGCAAGACCCTTGCCGGGGCCCCGGCAAGACCCTTGCCAAGGACATCCGCAGGGCCGCGGCCAGGACCGCACCCGCCAAGACTCCACCACCGTTCCCATGAAGCTGCCAGCCCAGCCAGTAAGGCAAGCACCTGCGTGGTGACGTGCGGCCTCTAGAACAATTCAGCAAACACCTACGTGGTGGCATGCACATCTTTACGAAGACCCCGCCACTGCACCAGTTCAGCAGCTTGCCAGCCTACATGGCCCTGCACGCCGTGCTGGCCCAGAAGCGTGTCGCAGCAAGGTGAAGTGGCAACAACAAGAAGGGCACGTCGGCAGCACATTAAATGCATTTGTCTGACGCCGCCAGAGGATAGACTCAGCCACCGTATGCACCTTCCACATCCTGTATGCCACTGTGGCATCCCCTTTTCCCTATAAAAGGAGGCCCTAGGCGTACTGGAGGGGGATTCGGATCTTTTGAGCAAGTCACGCACCATAGCTAGCTCAAGAACACTCAAATATACACCAAAGCAGCACTAGGGTATTACGCATCTTCGCGGTCCGAACCTGGGTAAATGATGTGTGTGCTGGCTCTTAGACCCGCTCTTTCCACAACCCCACGCCCGCCGACTGTAGTAGGGATTCCATTTATCCCATAGGTGTCGTTCCCACCAACATCTTTGGCGTGCCAGGTAGGGGGGCGCAGTTGCGAAAATCCGGTCTAGCAGCTGGTCTAGTAGTTCTTCATCGCCATGGCTCCCAAGAGGAAGACGATGACATCAACCGGTTCATCCGGAGCCGGACTGCCCGTACCGGTGCGGGCGAGTAGCGGGGTGGTCGCGGACAGAACCAGTGGCATGGCCCACGAACACCCACATCGCTCTGGCAGTCGAAGCCTCGCGAGCGGCATCGTTCATGCGCAAGATGACGGGCCGCATGCCGCCAAATCCAAAGGCGGAGCTGGGCCCCCCGCAGGCAGCGCGGGGCCCTCCGGGGGCGTCGCCGTGCCACCCACTGGTGGCGTGGTGACCTCCAAGACACCTACGCCGGCGCCCATGACGCACTCTTCCCAAGTTGTGCGCGATGAGCAGCGTCACCACGCTGGTGACCCTGGGCGCCGCCGTGGGAAGTGTCCTACGCATCCTTCGCGGGACGAAGAAGGCCAGCATGCACACCGAGGTGCTGGCGAAAATGGCGGACAACTGAAGGGCCGTGATAGAGCTCCTTCTAACGTGGTTAGAAGTCGGAGTGCATCACGTTCCATGCAGCTTTCGCCACCGCCCACGCCAGCAGAAGCTTTGGCACACGCGCAACTGCTCCTCGACTTTCCTCCTACTGCGGAGAAGCTCAACGAGTGGAGAGCCACCGTTCGAAGCCTCATCGGCATCACCAACAAAGGTGATCCGCGGCCAGCGGGGTCCGTAGGCCGACACTATGTCGAGGCACCGCATGCTAGTGGAGGAAGGGCCGGAGGTGATGCTGCCACGGTGCACTCTCCTCTCCCACGCCAATTACTGCGGGTGTCGATCTGTCGTGATGACCCTTGTGATAACATTTCCATAGTGTCGTCCGGTCCATGGACCCACCGCAATCAGCGCCAAGTTCTTCGAGAGCGAGCCCTTGAAGATGCTCGAACCACCATCGAACGCCGGCATGATGCGTGCCACCAGTCAGATAGGCGGGCAGGGTACACTATGGACCACCCGACACTGGGAGGCTACGGTGGCCTACCCTATGAGGTGGGCTGCCCAACCTTTACCCGTGAGCTGCGGCAGTTCCAGTGGCTCTCCCACTGCACGTTCAAGCCCAACGTTGGCGTGAAGTACAATGGCAAGACTCACCCGTCAGAGTTCCTCAGCATCTACACCATTGTGATGCAAGCTGCTGGAGCCGGCGACAACAAGGTGCTTGCCAATTACTTCCCGTTGGCACTTAAGCCCAATGTCATGTCATGGTTGATGCACTTGCCGGCGGATTCCATTTCTTATTGGTCGGATCTGTGTCATGAGTTTGTTGGCGCCTTCACTGGAGGCCATCAAGCCCATGGCCAGGCGAGCGATCTCCACATCATCCCCCAAAAGGAAGGGGAAAACCTCCGCAGGTACATCTAGAGGTTCAGCCGGGTGCAGTACAACATCCCAGACGTTCACCCCACCGCCGTGAACAGCACATTCCATCAGAATGTGCGCAACCGCAAGATGCGCGAAGAGCTGGCGGTGAACAAGGTCAAAGATGTGGCCGAACTTTATGTTCTGGCCGATAGATGCGCTCGAGCTGAAGATGGGAGGAAGTACCCCGGCGAGGACGCTGGTGCAGAAACCGACTCCACAGACGATGGTACCACCGCCCCGACAAAGAAGGGTCGGTGCTGTAACAAAAAGCGCAAGGGCAAGGTTGTGCTTGCCTTTGAGGGATCTGACGACGCCGGCACTGCCAAGAAGGCCAAGGCAAGCGACCCTGGCAAGGAAGTTGCCGGGTGCGTCGCTTGCCGGGCCTTGGCGGCTGCCGACAAGTCAGGAAGCTCCGACAAGCAGTACTGCAAGATCCATCGCACTAAGGGCCATGACCTCCATAACTACCGACAAGTTGAGCTGCTTGCCGAGAAGCAAAAAGCTGAGTATGAGACGCAGGACAAGGAGAAGGGCCAGGATGGTGCCAAAGAATCCGGCAAGAAGCGTGGCAGCCAAGAAGACCAAGAAATCCGAAGCTGCACCACCAGAGACCAAGAAGCTTTCACCATAAGCTCCACCCTTGATAGCAAATAGAAAGGCGCGCTCGTCGCTTTCCCGTGGGCGAATGTTGATGTGTTTGCATGGCAACCATAAGCTGTCTGTCCTCATGCGTGACCCGTCAAGCAGAAGGTCAGGAAGCAAGCTTAGGAAAGGTAGGAGTTCATCACAGAAGAGATCAGGAAGTTGGAAGCGACAGGCTTGGTGAGAGGAGTGCGCCATCCGACGTGGTTGGCCAATCCGGTGGTGGTGCGCAAGGCAAATGGGAAGTGGTGGTTGTGTATTGATTACACAGATATCAATAAGGCCCGTCCAAAATACCCTTTCCCGTTGCCACGCATCGACCAGATTGTTGACTCCACGGCCGGGTGTTACCTATAGTAATTCCTTGACGCCTACTGTCACGCCCAATATGCGACCCTATCCAAAAGGAACTCGAAGGTCCCACCAAGGATAGACCCGCATATCGGAACACTTTTGCAAGGTGGATATCATTACGTCAACATTACATAATACATGGGGATACATACATAAAGCATACTGTGCCACATGAATACAACATCACAATACATGAGAGCATCATCCGACTACGGATGAAACACAAACAAAAGCTCAAACGACATCCACCCTACTAACCCAGGCTGCCGACCTGGAACCTATCCCCTGACCGAAGAAGCAGAAGAAGAACTCAATGCAAGCAAGCATCGTTCTCGCGTCATGATCATCGGATAAACCTGTACCTGCAACTGTTGTTGTAGTAATCTGTGAGCCGCGAGGACTCAGCAATCCCATTACCATGGGTATCAAGACTAGCAAAGCTTAAAGGGAAAGGAAGGGGCAAAGTGGTGAGGCTGCAGCAGCGACTAAGCATATATGGTGGCTAACATACGCAAATAAGAGCGAGAAGAGAGCAAAAGGAACGGTTGTCAACTAGTAATGATCAAGAAGTGATCCTGAACTCCTACTTACGTCGAACATAACACAGAAATCGTGTTCACTTCCCGGACTCCGCCGAGAAGAGACCATCACGGCTACACACGCGGTTGATGCGTTTTAATTCGGATCTGGTGTCAAGTTATCTACAACCGGACATTAACAAATTCCCATCTGCCTATAACCGCAGGCACGGCTTTCGAAAGATTATACCCTGCAGGGGTGTCCCAACTTAGCCCATGCTAAGCTCTCGCGATCAACGAAGGATAAACCTTCTCCCAGGAAGACCCGATCAAACTCGGAATCCCGGTTTACAAGACATTTCGACAATGGTAAAACAAGACTAGCAAAGCAGCCCGATGCGCCGACAATCCCGATAGGAGCTGCGCATATCTCGTTCTCAGGGCAACACCGGATGAGTCAAGCTACGAGTAAAACCAACCCTCAAGTTGCCCCGAGGTGGCCCCGCAGGTTGCTCGGTTTGGACCAACACTTGGACAAGCACTGGCCCGGGGGGGGGGGGCTAAAATAAAGATGACCCTCGGGTTGGCCGATCCAAGGGAAAGGGATAGGTGGTGGTGAGGCAAATGGTAAAACCAAGGTTGGGCCTTGCTGGAGGAGTTTTATTCAAAGCGAACTGTCAAGGGGGTCCCATAAATCACCCGACCGCGTAAGGAACGCAAAATCCGGGAACATAACACCGGTATGACAGAAACTAGGGCAGCAAGAGTGGAACAAAACACCAGGCAAAAGGCCGAGTCTTCCACCCTTTACCAAATATATAGATGCATTAATAATATAAGAGATATTGTGATATCCCAACCAAATTCCTGTCCACCAAGGAGAAATCTTCACTTCACCCGCAACTAGCAACGCTATAAGAGGTTCTGAGCAAAGTGGTAACATAGCCAAACAACGGTTTGCATAGGAAAGGTGTCAAAGGTTAGAGGTTCATGGCAATATGGGATGGCTGGATAAACAGGTGATAGGTAGCGCAGCATAGCGATAGAACGAAACAACTAGCATAGCAATGATAGTAGTGAGATCCAGGGTAGCGGTCCTCTTGCCTGAAATCCCACAAGGAAGAAGAGCGAGTCCATGAAGAAGATGAACGGATGAAGCCGAACCAACCGTAGACGAACGAATCCTCACGATCGCAACTAAACAGGAACTATCGAAAAGAAGCACACAACAAGGTAAACACACCACACATGAACAAGACATGATGCACAACAAGCATGATGCATGACAAATCTAGAAGAGGCTACTCATGGCAAGAGATGATGCAAACAAGAGCAACACATCAAGGCAAGTTTAAATGAGGCCGGGAACAAGCTATAACAATTCCGGTAAGTCCTCATATGCATATTTCGAAATTGGTCCATAACTGAATAAACCTTAAGTTCAAGTAGTTAAACAGCAAGTTAAGATGCACCAAGATGATCTACACGAGATTCTAGTCAAGTTACATATAAAGTTCATTAGATTTGGAGCTACGGTTTAGAAGATATGAGCAAAACAAGTTAAACAAGGCATTGATGCAAAATGCACCCAAACATCAAGCAAACAGCTCAAAACAAGGATGCAACATGATAATATGAAACTACAAGCAAAAACAAGCAAGTTTCATATAGAGCACACTCAAAACGGAGCAACGGTGCAACACATACGCACTATACAAGTCATAGCAACAATCTGTCCAAAACAGCAACTAGGCATATAGCAAGCATCAAAACAA
>NC_057795.1:97821016-97930938 GCF_018294505.1 Triticum aestivum | reverse complement strand
GCGGTGGGTGGCGGCGTGCCACGTGTCACGCGCGCGTTGGCTGCGGGCGGCGGCGCGAAGACGTCCGGCGGGCGGCGGACATGTCCGGTGGCGCAGAGGGAGGTTAGGGTAGGGTTTGCACCGGGATTTCGGGGGAGGGGGCTAATTTTATAGGTAGAGGGAGCTAGGGGAGTCCAAATGAGGAGCGGTTTTCGGCCACGCGATCGTGATCGAACGACCGAGAGCATGGAGGGGAGTTAGGTGGGTTTTTGGGCCACTTTGGAAGGGGTGTTGGGCTGCAACTCAAAGAGGGCTTTGCGGTTACCTGGTTAACCGTTGGAGTATCAAACGACCTCCAAATGGCACGAAACTTGACAGGCGGGTTACCGGTGCTATACCAAGGCCGCTTGGCAAACCTCGGGCCATTCCGAGAAAGTTTAATACCCACTCACAACGAGAGACAAAGAGGGGGACGCCGGAGGACATAGGGGTGCCGGATTGCAAAACGGACAACGGGGAAATGGCTCGGATGCATGAGACGAACACGTATGCAAAATGAAATGCACATGATGACATGATAAAATGCAACATGCAAGCAAATGACATGGCAACGACGGCGAATAACTGGCAGACACCTGGCGCATCGAATCCGGGGCGTTACACCTACTCAGGATATCAACAGATTTTCATGGCAAGAGAAGATGAAGAGAACACAACATTCATCACCCCATGTGGTACGTATTTCTTTTTACGAATGCCTTTCGGGTTGAAGAGTGCTGGCTCGATGTTTGCAAGAGCAGTCCAAATTGCTTTTGAGACCCAGCTACATAGAAATATGGAAGCTTATATGGATGACATAGCGGTCAAAACCAAGGACAAGGCAACACTTGTGCAAGATTTGGAAGAGACGTTTGCAAATTTGCGCAAGATCAACCTCAAGTTGAACCCTGAGAAGTGTGTGTTTGGCATTCCGTCAGGCAAGCTTCTCGGGTTCTTGTGTCGCAGCGTGGGATTGAGGCGAATCCAGACAAGATCAAGGCCATTGAGTAGATTGAGGCACCTAGGCGGATCAGGGATGTGCGTCGGCTCACTGGCTGCATTGTCGCCATGAGCAGATTCATCTCCAAGGCTGCTGAGCGTGCCCTTCCCCTTTTCAAAATCTTGAAAAAGGCAGGCCCAATGGAGTGGACCCTAGAGGCTGAAGCAGCGCTGTAGGACTTGAAGAAATACCTCTCCTCCACGCCGATACTAGTTGTGCCTAAACCACAAGAGCTGCTGCTACTATATCTAGCGGCAACGAATCAAGTGGTCAGCGCCACACTAGTGGCACAGAGGGAGGTTGACAAAGGGGAAGCGGCAACGGCAGGACTGGCGGATGGTGAACCATGGCTCTCCTCTTCAGGGCCTAGTCCGGGCAAGGCAAGGCCCCCGGCAAGGTCCAACGCCCACGGGACACGACCTGTGCAACCAAGTGAAGTGGTGCAGAAGAAGAAGATGATGCAGCACCCAGTTTACTTTGTCAGCTCCCTCTTGTAGGGTGCTAGGTCAAGGTACTCTGGTGTGCAGAAACTGCTCTTCGGCCTCCTTATGGCCTCGAGGAAGATGTGTCATTACTTCCAAGCGCACGAGATCACCATCATCACCCGCCTCCCGTTGCAACGGATACTGCATAATCCGGACGCAACCGGGAGGATTGTGGAGTGGGCCTTGGAGCTGTCGAGCTTTGGTTTGAAGTTTGAAAGCACTTCAACAGTCCAGAGCCGGGTCTTGGCAGAGTTCATTGCAGAGTGGACCTCGACGCCCGATGAAGAGATCCAGGAGACCACTCTCCCCGGCAAGGAAACAAGCCGCAACTAGATTAAGTACTTTGACGGGGCTTTCTCGCTGCAAGGTGCCGGTGCTAGTGTGCTACTCGTCACACCCACCGGAGAGCACCTCAAGTATGTAATCCAGATGCACTTTCCTAGGGATATGTCGATGAACAACACTACTGAATACGAGGGATTTCTTGCCGGTCTCATGATCGCGGCAGACCTCGAGGTCAAGAAGCTCATCGTCAGGGGTGATTTGTAGCTTGTCGTCAGACATGTCAACAAGGATTATCAAAGCCCGTTGATGGAAGCCTACGTGGATGAGGTGAGGAAGCTGGAGGACCGTTTTGACATTATACAGGCGGAGCATGTTCCCGAGTGGAGAATGACATCACCGACTACCTGTCGAAGCGTGCTGCCCTCAAACTACCTGTGGAACTAGGTACTTTTGTGCTTCGGTTAGCTCAACCATCCGTTGAACCATCAACAGAGCAGAACAAGCAGTGAAAATCAGGCCCCGACAAGTACTTTCCCACTGAGCTCCCTGGAGCCGTTGGCAAAGATGTTGCCATGGACACTGAGCCTGCCGTGGGGCAACTGACTTCGACGGGGTGCCAAGCCATGGCCGTAGAGACATCTGCTCCATTGGTAGAGGAAATGCCTTTAGTCCTTGCCGTCCAGCCCCAGGCTCCGGCCTGGGCACAGCATACCGTCCGATTCCTCCAAACAGGGGAGCTTCCAAGGAATAGGAAGAAGCAAAGAAAGTAGCCCATCGGTCTGCCATGTACCAGTTCATTGACAACGTTCTATACATAAAAAGACCAAACGGTGTGAAATTGAAGTGCATTCCCCGGGAGGAAGGGCTGGAGCTTTTGGCGGAGATACACGGAGGCATATGGGGCTCCCACATAGGGTCGAGGGCCCTTGTCGGCAAGGCCTTCCGGCAAGGTTTCTTCTGGCCTACTGCCCTCCAGGATGCAACGACACTAGTAACCAAGTGTGAAGCGTGTCAGTTCCATTCAAAGAAGCTTCATCAGCTAGCTCAAGCCCTTCAAACAATCCCTCTCTCCTGGCCATTTTCGGTTTGGGGGCTCGACATACTGGGCCCTTTCCCCTGCACTGTCGGGGGCTTTGAGTACTTGTACGTTGCAATCAACAAGTTCACAAAGTGACCGGAGGTGGAAGCAATGAGGAAGGTGATAGCACAGTCAACCGTCAAATTCTTCAAGGGGCTAGTCTGCTGTTTTGGTGTGCCAAACAGAGTCATCACCGACAAAAGCACGCAGTTCACAAGCCACACCTTCATGCAATACATCGAAGACCTCGTCAGCAAGGTATGTTTCGCTTCCGTGGAACACCCACGGAGCAATGGCCAAGCAGAGAGGGCAAATGCTAAAGTACTGCGAGGCCTGAGGACAAAGACTTTTGACAGGCTGCACAAGAGCGGAAGGCGCTGGATTGATGAGTTGCCAGCGGTTCTTTGGTTGATCAGAACGATGCCAAATCAAGCCACCGGTAGTTCTCCCCATGGAACTCACATACAGGTCACCTCGAGTGCTCGCTTATGACAAGCTTGAGCAAGAGAGATTGCAGCAAGATGATGCAACGCTCCTCGAGGAAGATCGTCTTCGGGCGGTTGTGAGAGCAGCATGCTACCAGCAAACCTTGCGCCGCTACCATAGCCGCAAGGTTCATGCCCGAAGCATTGAGGAAGGCGACCTTGTTCTTCGGCATGTTCAATCGGCCAAGAATTCCAACAAGTTGACATAGAAGTGGGAAGGCCCTCATCGGGTAATACGAGTCACCAGGCCTGGTGCAGTCTGCCTGGAGACTGAAGATGCCATTCTAGGGAGCAACTCCTGGAACATCGAGCATCTTCGCAAGTTTTACCCATAAGGCGCGGTTGCTGGGCCCCCCGGCAGACCACCTTTTGTACAAGCCTTGCCGGCAAGGCATGTAACCCTCTATAGAAAGCCAGGCGCGGACCCTGAGCATAAATAAATGAAGCACTGGCACCCTAAGTTATAGCATGCATGCTAGGTTGAGTCTCTCCCTCGGTTAGGGTTGGTAGTGATTAGCGGCGACTAACCCCTAGCATAGAGGTCGAGTGTGCGTCTCTCTGTTCCTTGCCTTCCTCTTTGGTTTGCAGGGTACATGGACGTTTTCTGCTAAGCTACTTGGAATAAAGAAAACGAGCCGGCGCTCCGGTCCCGGCAAGCCAAGGTTGCCGGGGGGCTGCCGATTCAGATAAGTCTTTCATTCCCCTGTTGTGCATTTCCGTATGAGATTGGGATGTATGAAACCTCGTTGTATTCCTAAGCCGCCGTGCTCCCCTTTTCCTATACCCAATCCCTGGGTCAGAACTTGGTTGTAGTCGCGGTGACAAGGAAGCAAGCGTAGGGCCTAACCCTACTTCACCCCTGCCTCCGCCGAAAGCGTGAGTATGGTCGAATGAAGTAAGGGAGCGGCAAGGCCTGTTGCCGGGCGACAATGTTTATATTAAAAATAACAAGGATTCGTTCCTTGGTATGGGCTTCGCTCACACACAAGAACCCGACAAGCACCCTTTTTCATTAATAGTCCCATACAGGTACAGTTTGTATGAAATGTGAACACGAGCAAGGGGATTACAAGTTTTAGATTTAACTAAGGCCCGTAGGCTTACAAACTAAAAAGAGATAAGATGCTCGTAATCCCTTTCTTGTCCCTCTCCTCAGGAAATGGAACAAGATTGCAGGAGGGCCAAAGGAGCGCCTAGGTGAGGTACGAGCAGCAGAAGGCACAAAGAGAACATATCGGTGGCCGCCCAGGAGAGGGCCGGTGATGATGGTGCCGGCAGAAGAGCTGGAAGATTAGGCAGCGGGCCGCCAATACGCTATGAAGGCGTCAGTGCCATCGTCCTCCGACTTGACGGCCCACCACCTGCCTTCTTCGCCTTCTCCGGCCTTCCCACGCCAGCTGCCCAAGGAGGAGACCCTGAGAAGTTCAAGGAGCTGGCCCCGCCCCAGGAGGAAGTGCCAGGTGCAGATGTTGCTGCTGCCGGCGCCGCGCGCGGACGGCGGGTCCGACGCCTAGTCGAACCCGTCATCCTCCCACCCGCCACCCTCGTTGTCACTGTCACTGTCCTCCTTGTCACTCTCGCTCAAAGAGGAGCTTTCACCATTAGTCGAGCTCTCAGCACAGCACCCTAGCCTGTGTCCTGAGCGCCCGAAAACCTTGACAAAGAGCAAGTCACTCTCCGCCAGCTTGAAGCAGAGGACGTGCCCATCCAACAGGCAATGGGCGTGTGCAAAAGTTTTCCAGCCCCGGCGAAGGAGCATCACTTGAGGGGCGGGGAACCTTGTGTTCACCCACATGTCGTCGTGGCAACACCCCTTCATGTGAAGCCTCAGCTGCGGTGGCTGGTCGACCTCCAGCATGCTCGCGAATGCCCGAGGAAGACGAAGACTGCGACGCGGCGGCCCGCGCAACTACAGGATGAACTCGAGCGCCGAGTCCCCGACATGACCACTCGGTGAAGCAAGAGGAGATGACAATGGAGATGGAGGCGGCGCAGGCGTTCCCACCAACATCTTCTGGCGGGCGTGGAAGGGGAACATGGAACGACGGTTCCAAGGCGGGGACAGTAAATGAGCAGCGACCCCGCAGTCTTGAACAGACACGCGAGCCACCTCTTTACTATTCACCGCAGGATGATGCATGCATGCTTCGGTCACCCCAGGCAAGATCCCATGTCACGCATTCAACACGAGTCGTGGGGAAGCGCAACGAGCAAAGGAGTTACCGCGGTAAAAATCCGCCCCACCTGCCCGTGCACCATTCTGGGCCTAGCCCACCAATGCGTCGCGCTTATGTGTGGCCCAGTGTCACACCCTAGCTAGTCATGCACTAGAGTGTTGCATCATGTTTATTTTTGCATCAGAAACCTGAAATGGGGATGACAGAACCCCCAGTCCCCTCTGAAACCAATTAGGGTTTACTAAAAACTTTTCCAATGAACCTGAAATGCCCTTCTAAAATGCCCATCATTTTTGTCTTGGTTCAGAACCTCTGCCAAAAGTGATGCACATTTTCCTAGGCCATCTTAGGGTTTGTGAATTAAATCATAAATATTTGAATTTGTGCATTTAAAATTATATAAAATATTTAAATGCTCAAATATCTCCAAACTAAAATGTTTCATGTTGGAAATAATCCAACTATGGACCAGGAGTAGTTTGGTGATTTTAGGAGTTGCCTAAGTATTTTTATTAATTCAACAAAGTTGCAGAAGTATTAAAAAAACAGAAAACAGAGAAAATAGAAAAACTTACCTGACGCCAGCTCCCGGCCCACCTGCCGGCCCAGCCCAGCGCCGCTCCAGCAAGCTGCTTGCCGGCCAGGCAGGCAGGCAGGTGCCCGACGGCGACCGCAGCGCGCGCCACGCACCTGCTCGCCGCCTCGCCGCTTCCCTTGCCCGCTGACGTCATGGATCGCCCTCCCTCTCTCCCCCGAACCCCCCAGACACCCCCTCTCCTCTCCAGCTCCTTCCCCTCGCGCTCCCTCGCCATGACCGACGCCACCACTGCCGTGCCTACGTCATAGCCGTGCTCCCCGCTGCCCGTGCGTCCTCTCATCGTGTCCAGGAGCTCCACCGCTGTCCACTTCAACGAGCAAGCCGAGCCCCGAGCGCTCGCAACGCCCGAGTCCACCGCAACGACCTCGCCCGAACTGCCACCGTCGGAGATCCCCTTCAACGGCGTCGTCGCTCCGGTCCATCCCCGGCCGCACCAAGGGCTTCGTCGCACTCACTGTGAGCTTAGCCATCTTCCCCCCCTTCTTTTCTTGCTCCCGAGCCGTGTAGCGACCTCCCGGAGCTCAACTGCACCCACCGCCGTGGAGCTCGTCGCCGACGTGCTCCCGGTCACCCTCCGACCACTCCACGGTGTCCATCATGCTCACCGCGTCACGTAGCACCTAACTAGCTACTCCCCGCACCTCACCGACCCCTCTTGCGTCAAGTTCGACTTCGGCCGAACCCCGGTGGCCGCCAAAGTCGTCGCCGGCGCCAACTCCGGCCACCCCGACCCCAACGGACTCCACCAAGAGTTGCGGCTCGTCCTCAGCTCCACTCCGGTGGTCTCCGCGACCCATTTGGTGGCCGAAACGGCCAAAACCACTTCCGCCGCCGCGTCGGGCTCGCCGGCGGCTAAACGCCGGTGCAGCCGACCCGGGTTTGACCACGGGTGGGCCCTGGTTGACTCCCTGAGTCAATGACAGGTGGGGCCCAGCCCTCTTAATTAAACAGGTTTAGTTTTATTTAAACTTTAATTAAATTAATCACACTGACACGCGGGACCCACTGTCAGGTTTGACCCGGACGTGTCCCGTTGACCTGCTGATGTCACACTGACGTCAGGCTGACGCAATAATTGATTTTCTGGATTTAATCCAATATAGGAAATTCCAGAATATAGTTTAAACTTTAAAAATTCATAACTTTTATTCTGTAACTCCAAATCAGACAAATTATATATGAAAAATGATCAGAAAAATCCAATCTATCCATCTGTACTATTTTCATGCATGATTAAACAAGTTAACCTGATGTTTAATGCAGAACAAGGAAAAACACTTTAAAGGGCCATGTTTGAGTTTGAAATTTGAATCTTTGATTCAAATTGGTTCAAACCCTTCTGGTCTTAGTTGCATTAGCCCAACACACTCATATTGCTATGTTTCATGCATGCATCATATTGTTGCACATTGTTTGGTGATGGTTGTGTATCGGTGTTCTATGCGGCAGGATCTGCCTCCGAGGAGTACCGTGATTACCCTAACGAAGAACCGTATCAGTGCATCGAACCATCAGGCAAGCAACCAACCATTTGATCATATCGATACAATCCCATGTTCTCGCTCCTGCTCTCTTTTACTGCATTAAGACAACGCGTTTCAAACTGCTATGTGCTACGGTAGTTGAACCCACTTCCTCTGCATGACCTGTCATTGCCACAGTAACTAGATGAAACCCACTAGCATGTGTAGGAGTTGATTGAGCCATATGTATGTGTTGTTCCTACCTTGCTATGCCTGCTATGCTTAGAGTCGTGTCAGGTCTGGTTCATCTGGGTGATGGGCTAGAGTGAAATGATTATGTCCGTAATGAGAGTGGTGTGGTGAACACGATTTGGTAAAGGTATCGATGAGAGGCCATGTAGGAGTACATGGTGGGTTGTTTCATTGAAGCCGACCTTAAGCACTGAGATCTGTATGTGTGATTTAAGATACAGCTACTACCATGCATTGGGCCCTGAAATATGACCCCGCTCGACTTCTTATTCACCCTAGTCCTCTGTCCAGGAGTTGCAAGTAGTTTCTGGTGTTTGTAGCCTACTGGAGGCCGTGGACAGCGCTGACCGTAGGGGTGGGCTGTGATGCGGTAGGTACGTGACCGGGTGTACCGAATACCCGTTAGGTATCTCGGGAACCCTCTTCACATCGTTCGGGGCCGTATGGGAAACCTCGGCTGGACTCCCTGCGGATGGAACCTGGATAGGCGATAAACCTGGACTAGAGACTTAGGTGTTTAGGTAGGTCGTGGTCTACACCCACGTCGGCTTTCGCTTGAAGTCTGCCGAGCACATATCGTGTGCAGACGCTAAGTGGTGGAAACATGTATGAAGAAGTACACCCCTGCAGGGTTATCATGATCTATTCGAATAGCCGCGTCCGCGGTAAAGGACTACTTGGTTGCCTATACAGTTCATAGACAAGTAAATGGAAACTACTAAAAGCCTCAAGATAAGTGTGAGTGCCGAGGATGGCTCTTCCGTAGGAAGACGGAGGTGGATCCTCGGTAGTGTATTGAAGTGGTGAGTAGTGGACTCGTGTACGCAAAACCATTTCAAGTTGGAGTCTCGTAGGTTAGCCTAGCCAAGAGTCAAAGCTGGCTTGCTGCAACAACTCCACCAACCCTTCTTGATAATGTGCATGTATGTAGGATTTGATGTAAGTCTTGCTGAGTACCTTTGTACTCATGTTGCTATAATCTACATTTTTACAGAAGACGCTGCAACCCCTTCTGATGGGTTCTATGTAGACGTTGACATCACTGAGTAGGCTAAGGCCCAGGTGGTGATCCTGAGCTTGTGAAGGACCACGTAGTATAGCTAGGCTTTCCAAGCCTCTTTTATTTTACTAGTTGTCTGTACCCAGACAAGCTACTTCCGCTGTTGGTTTGTATGACTGTATGACTTGAATGCTGGGTCGTGTGACCCGTACCTATGTGTATGTTATGTATGGCTCCCGGAGCCTTAAATAAAGTACTTGTGTCGTAGAGTCATGTTGTGATGCCATGTTGTATTTGCACATATCGAGCATATTGTGTGTATGTTATTGAAATGCTTGGTATGTGTGGGATCTGACTATCTAGTTGTTTATCTTTAGTAGCCTCTCTTACCGGGAAATGTCTCCTAGTGTTGCCGCTGAGCCATGGTAGCTTGCTACTGCTCTGGAACACTTAGGCTGGCCGGCATGTGTCCTTCTTCGTTCCTGTGTCTGTCCCTTCGGGGAAATGTCACGCATTGAGTACCGGAGTCCTGTTAGCCCGCTACAGGCCGGTCTACCGGGGTCCTGCTAGCCCAGTGCTATAGCCCGGACCCACTTGCTGATGACCGACACGTTCGAAGCTGGGTCATGGATGCCTGTCCCTGTAAGCCTGTGCCACTTTGGATTTACGACTAGTCATGTCAGCCCGGGCTCCTTATCATATGGATGCTAGCGACACTATCATATACGTGAGCCAAAAGGCGCAAACGGTCCCGGGCAAAGGTAAGGCGACACCCGTGGGAATACCGTGCGTGAGGCCGCAAAGTGATATGAGGTGTTACAAGCTAGATCGATGTGACATCGAGTCGGGGTCCTGACAGCGTTGGTATCAGAGCCGAACTGCCTGTAGGTTCTCCAAGCCAAACTGGTCGATGTTGAGTCTAGAAATTCTTTAGTTATATGTAGGGGAATTGTTTGTGGGTTGGAACGTAAGGCTCTTTTTACTCCTTTATCTTATGACATTCTGATCTGGGTCAGTCTATTCTTCCACCGGGGGTTAAGGAATTAGGATCTATTCTCTCTATCAGGATCACGTGTTACTAATCAGTAGTACCTTATAGGTTTGATGAATACAAGCCTAGTTCAGTTCTACTACCACATTATGTTGCTAGGATGGACTCAGAATTTGATATGATGATGTTGAGTGTGTATGAAATCCTTTGTCAAATGTCTCAAAATCCTTCTTGAGCATTTACAGCTGTTATGCTGCCGAAATTTTGCTAGAAATTCTAATGCCTTTGCATTATGGTTGTTCTTTCAGATGGCCACTCGCGACCTCAATCAAGTGGTTCGCCTGACTCGATGCCTAGATGTACCCGGCCATACCGCCATGTTGGTCAGGGTAATGACTGAGGCTGGATACCGTTGGTATCCTGAGTACACGGTTGAAGAGCAATTTCGGGACTTTAATCAAAGCCAGTATCTCTGCACTGTCAGGATATTTCCATCTTATCCTGGATCCACCGAGCCCCTTCACTGCTCCTATGGACTTGGGGTTACTATTGAGATGGCTGTGCAGGACGCCACCTACTCTATGATGACCATCATGCGAGTCAGGTCTGGCCTATTTCGGGACTCTGATTTCCGGTATATGCCAGGATCACTCCCGGGAGCACAAGGGTATCTCCAGGCTATCTATGCTGACCCCACTCAGGAGGATTCACGGACTCGCACCACTGCTGAGATGCTCGAGGATAAGGACCGTGAAAATCGGGCCTTGAGGCTAGAGCTTTTCAATACCCATGCTGACCATTGGGCCACGTTGACTCGGTTTGCACTGGCGGTGCAAGCTGGATATTCGGATATGCGCGATCTCTATCCTGTGAGATCTGCTCTGCCAGACGTGATGGGTTGGCATGATGTAGGAGGCATCACCCCACCTCGTGGTCCCCGCAGGCCACCGTCTGTTGGTCCAAGACCTCATCCTAGTCCCTATGGTCCACAAGCTCTGCGAGATCGTCTGTTTCCGGATGATCATGTTGAGCTTCCAGGCTATGGAGGTGATTTCTACGAGGACTACTACGGATCGGTCTGAGTTAGTGGTAGTATCACTAGTTCGTACTAGCTGTGTCGTCTATCGTCCTGCGTGACTCGTGGGATATGACCTAGTTTGTACCGCTTCCGGAGATGTAGAAAAATAATGTATAGGAGCTTGGGATGCCTCCGATGAGATGTAATCCTCTTTTCACCGCAATAGTACCTTGTTTGGTCTTGTACTAAACCTTGTATGGTGTGTATGACGATGGAATAAAAGAAGCAGTTTCTGTATTTACCATGTCATACGGATGATCATCTCGCATTCCGAGTTATTCCTTACATTCTGTATTCTATGTCGGAATTTTATCATTCTGACTAAATCATTGTCTTGTTTACCTAGGATGGTCAACACGCGCACTAACCCTGCTCCTCAAGAGCAGGCCGAAGGCAGTGAAGTCAGGAATGCAAATCTGCCTCATCCTCCTTCTCTAGCCGAGGTTATGATGGAAGCTGAGAGAAATAAGCGGGAGACCAACCGTTTGTTGGAGCGTATTGAACAGAACACAGCACACCATCAGAGGACTAACGTGGTGTCACTCAGTGACTTCATCAAGTTACATCCACCCACGTTCCACCACTCCATCGAGCCTCTCGACGCTGATGACTGGCTTCGCAGTATTTCTCACAAACTGCGTTCCGCACTAGTAGCTGAGGCTGACAAGGTCACCTTTGCTGCATATCATCTTGAAGGCCCCGCCAGTCTATGGTGGGAGAATTATGGAGCTATGCGCCCGGCGGGCCATGTCACTACCTGGGCTGAATTTAGCGAGGCTTTCCTCGAACATCACATTCCGGAGGGTCTCATGGACCGTAAACGTGAGGAATTTTGCAATTTCACCCAAGGCCGACTCTCTGTGGATGCTTACAGCAGGGAGTTTGGTAACCTCGCACGATATGCCACTGAGGAAGTTTCTACCGATGCCAAGAAGCAAGCAAGGTTCTGTAAGGGGCTTAGTCCTGAGCTTCGCCGTGACCTCCGTCTGCATGAGTGCACATCCTTTTAGAAACTTGTTAACAAGGCCATCAGTGCTGAGACTGGTCAGACTGATTATGACACAACACGCAAGCATGGCCGTGACATGGGCTCCTCATCCGGTGCTGGTCCTCAGAAGCGCCGCGTGTGGGTGCCTAACACCGCCCTGCCACCCAGGTTCACACCGAGGCCATCCTTCCAAGCGCCTCGCCCCGTTCAACAGTCTACACCAGCCAAGCCCTATGGTGGTCCAACCAACAGTGCTCCTCCACGTACCAGTTCCGTGACTTGTTTCAAGTGTGGGGAATCTGGCCACTATATGCATGAGTGTCCCCAGACCAACCCCAACCAATCTGCTAAAGCTGTTGGCCGTGGCAAGCCGACAGGGAAAGTGTTCCACGCCAAGCCGGCCACCGCTACACGTGGCCATGTCAACTGTATCTCTGCCGAAGAAGCTCAAGAGGATCCCAACGTCGTTCTCGGTACGCTCCTTGTTAATTGCCACCGGGCATCTGTTCTTTTTGATACAGGAGCCTCTCATTCATTTATATCCGAGAACTATGCTCGTTTGCATAACACCGCATTCTGTGACATGCCATCCACTATGGAAATTTCTACTCCCGGTTCTAGATGGCAAACCTCCAGGGTAAGTTATGGAAATGAAATCCAAGTCGACAGACTTGTTTTCCTTGCATCTTTGATAGCTCTCAAATTTTCAGATATTAATATCATTTTGGGTATGGACTGGATGTCAGCTCATCATGCCAAAATTTATTGCTTCTCTAGGACTGTTCAACTCACTCATCCTTCGGGGAAGATAGTCAATGTCTTGACCCGAATAGCCAAGCGACAGTTATATTCTCTTAACGCCAGCCCTTTGCCAGACCTTGAGGATGTTCCAGTAGTCCGTGACTTCCCGGATGTCTTCCCAGAGGAATTGCCAGGTGTTCCACCTGACAGGGATGTGGAGTTCGTAATAGACCTTATTCCAGGAACCGTCCCGATTGCTAGAAGACCCTATAAGATGGCACCACTAGAACTAGCCGAGCTTAAGAAACAACTCGATGAGTCCTTGAAAAAGGGTTTCATCCGACCTAGTTCATCTCCGTGGGCTTGCCCCGTCCTCTTCGTCAAGAAGAAGGATGGTACGGACCGGATGGTTGTAGATTATCGACCTGTCAATTTGGTCACAATCAAGAACAAATATCCGCTCCCCAGGATCAACGACCTGTATGATCAGCTCGCTGGATCCTCAGTCTTCTCCAAAATGGATTTGAGATTGGGCTACCATCAAATCAAAATCAGGAACGGGGACATTCCTAAAACGGCCTTTGTTACTCGTTATGGCCAATACGAGTACACCGTCATGTCCTTCGGTTTAACCAACGCTCCAGCCACCTTTTCTCGGTTAATGAACTCAATCTTCATGGAGTATTTGGATAAATTCGTCGTGGTTTACCTCGATGATATACTCATCTACTCCAAGAGCGAGGAAGAACATGCCGAACATCTAAGGCTAGTGTTGAAGAAACTTCGAGAGCATCGCCTTTATGCCAAATTTTCTAAATGTGAATTCTGGTTGTCAGAAGTGACCTATCTGGGTCATGTAATATCTAGTAAAGGTATTGCTGTTAACCCTGAGCGAGTTCAAGCCATCCTTAATTGGACTCCACCTGAATCGGTCAAGCAAGTTCGGAGTTTTCTGGGCTTAGCGAGCTATTGCCGCCGCTTTGTCGAAAACTTCTCCAAAGTTGCTAAACCTCTAACCGAACTCCTCAAGAAAGATAAGAAGTTCGAATGGACTCCACAATGTGAGCACAGCTTTTAGGAACTGAAAAGACGCCTGACTTCTGCTCCCGTACTGGTACCGCCAGACTTCTCTAAGGACTTTGTTATCTACTGCGACGCCTCGCGACAAGGACTAGGTTGCATTCTCATGCAAGATCGACACGTAATTGCTTACGCCTCACGGCAATTGCACCCACATGAGGAGAATTATCCTACTCATGATCTAGAGCTTGCAGCCGTAGTCTATGCACTTAAAACCTGGCGACATTACCTTCTTGGTAATCGTTGCGAAATATTCACTGATCACCAAAGTCTAAAGTACATCTTCACCCAACCGGATTTGAATCTCAGGCAAAGACGTTGGGTTGAGTTGATCACAGATTTCGACTTAGGAATAACTTACACCCCAGGGAAAGCCAACGTCATGGCTGATGCGCTAAGTCGTAAATCTTATTGTAACAACCTGATGTTACAACAAAGTCAACCGCTTCTCCATGAGGAATTTCGGAAGCTTAACCTTCACATTGTTCCTCAAGGATTTCTTTCCACCTTGGTGGCGAAACCTACTCTTACGGGTCAAATTATCGCTGCCCAAAAACGAGAAAAGGGAATATCTAAAATCAAGGAGAACATTGCTAGCGGAGGTGCTAGTTGTTTCTCCACAGATGATCATGGTGTTGTGTACTTTGAGAACCGTTTAGTGGTTCCCAAGAACCAGCATCTACGGCAGCTGATCCTTAAGGAGGCTCATGAATCTCCTCTCACCATTCATCCCGGTAGTACCAAGATGTATCAGGACCTACGCCAGAGGTTCTGGTGGACTAGGATGAAGAGAGAAATTGCTCAGTATATTGCTAACTGCGACGTCTGCCGTCGTGTAAAAGCAGAGCATGAACGGCCTGCTGGCACCCTTCAACCGCTAGCTATTCCTGAATGGAAATGGGATAAAATTGGTATGGATTTCATTACCGGTTTTCCCAGGACCAAGAGAGGGAATAATGCTATCTTCGTCGTTGTCGATCGTCTTTCCAAAGTGGCCCATTTCTTACCTGTTCGCGAGAGTATAACCGCTAGTCAGCTGGCAGACTTATACATCTCCCGAATAGTGTCTCTCCATGGTGTTCCTTTGGAAATTAACTCGGATCGAGGAAGTCTTTTCACCTCTCGATTTTGGGAAAGTTTCCAAAACGCTATGGGAACCCGCCTTTCCTTTAGCACCGCTTTTCACCCTCAATCGAGTGGTCAAGTAAAACGAGTCAACCAGATTCTAGAAGACATGCTTCGAGCCTCTGTTATCTCTTTCGGAATGGAGTGGGAGAAATGCCTTCCATTTGCCGAATTTGCTTACAACAACAGCTATCAATCTAGCTTGGGTAAAGCCCCTTTTGAAGTTCTCTATGGACGACGGTGTCGAACACCCCTTAACTGGTCAGAGACCGGGGAAAGACAATTCTTTGCCCCGGATATGATTCAGGAAGCAGAAGAGCAAGTTCGCATCGTTCGTGAAAAGTTGAAAACAGCCCAATCTCGTCAGAAGAGTCAATATGACCGAAAACATAAGGCTATGACTTTCGAGGTTGACGAGAAGGCTTACCTTCGGGTTACCCCTCTGAAGGGAACCCATCGTTTCGGTATCAAAGGCAAATTGGCTCCTCGTTACATTGGACCTTTTCGCATTCTCGCTAAACGAGGAGAAGTTGCCTACCAGTTGGAACTACCTCCGCACCTCTCCAGAGTCCACGATGTCTTCCACATTTCTCAACTCCGGCGTTGCTTCTCGGATCCTATCCGTGGAGTGGACCGCGAAACGCTTGATCTCCAAGATAATCTCACATATCGAGAGTACCCCATTCGTATCCTCGATCAGGCCGAGCGTACCACTCGACGTCATAATATCAAGTTTCTCAAAGTTCAATGGTCGCACCATTCTGAGGATGAAGCAACTTGGGAAAGGGAGGATCGTCTTCGATTTGAGTATCCCGCCTTCTTCCCGGAGGAACCGAAATCTCGGGACGAGATTCTTTTGAGTGGGGGTGAGTTGTCACACCCTAGCTAGTCATGCATTAGAGTGTTGCGTCATGTTTATTTTTGCATCAGAAACCTGAAATGGGGATGACAGAACCCCCAGTCCCCTCTGAAACCAATTAGGGTTTACTAAAAACTTTTCCAATGAACCTGAAATGCCCTTCTAA
Source organism: Triticum aestivum (assembly GCF_018294505.1). Lineage (NCBI taxonomy): Eukaryota > Viridiplantae > Streptophyta > Magnoliopsida > Poales > Poaceae > Triticum > Triticum aestivum. Next base: position 97,915,069 of record NC_057795.1, on the reverse strand, counting down.
AATGCCCATCATTTTTGTCTTGGTTCAGAACCTCTGCCAAAAGAGATGCACATTTTCCTAGGCCATCTTAGGGTTTGTGAATTAAATCATAAATATTTGAATTTGGGCATTTAAAATTATATAAAATATTTAAATGCTCAAATATCTCCAAACTAAAATGTTTCATGTTGGAAATAATCCAACTATGGACCAGGAGTAGTTTGGTGATTTTAGGAGTTGCCTAAGTATTTTTATTAAATCAACAAAGTTGCAGACGTATTAAAAAAACAGAAAACAGAGAAAATAGAAAAACTTACCTGACGCCAGCTCCCGGCCCACCTGCCGGCCCAGCCTAGCGCCGCTCCAGCGAGCTGCTTGCCGGCCAGGCAGGCAGGCAGGTGCCCGACGGCGACCGCAGCGCGCGCCACGCACCTGCTCGTCGCCTCGCCGCTTCCCTCGTCCGCTGACGTCGTGGATCGCCCTCCCTCTCTCCCCCGAACCCCCCAGACACCCCCTCTCCTCTCCAGCTCCTTCCCCTCGCGCTCCCCTGCCATGACCGACGCCACCACCGCCGTGCCTACGTCGTAGCCGTGCTCCCCGCTGCCCGTGCGTCCTCTCGTCGTGTCCAGGAGCTCCGCCGCTGTCCACTTCAACGAGCAAGCCGAGCCCCGAGCGCTCGCAACGCCCGAGTCCACCGCAACGACCTCGCCCGAACCGCCACCGCCGGAGATCCCCTTCAACGCCGTCGTCGCTCCGGTCCATCCCCGGCCGCAGCAAGGGCTTCGTCGCACTCACTATGAGCTTAGCCATCTTCCCCCCCCCCTTCTTTTCTTGCTCCCGAGCCATGTAGCGACCTCCCGGAGCTCAACCGCACCCACCGCCGTGGAGCTCGTCGCCGACGTGCTCCCGGTCACCCTCCAACCACTCCACGGTGTCCATCATGCTCACCGCGTCACGTAGCACCTAACTAGCTACTCCCCGCACCTCACCGACCCCTCTTGCGTCAAGTTCGACTTCGGCCGAACCCCAGTGGCTGCCAAAGTCGTCGCCGGCGCCAACTCCGGCCACCCCGACCCCAACGGACTCCACCAAGAGCCGCGGCTCGTCCTCAGCTCCACTCCGGTGGTCTCCACGACCCATTTGGTGGCCGAAACGGCCAAAACCACTTCCGCCGCCGCGTCGGGCTCGCCGGCGGCTAAACGCCGGTGCAGCCGACCCGGGTTTGACCACGGGTGGGCCCTGGTTGACTCCCTGAGTCAGTGACAGGTGGGGCCCAGCCCTGTTAATTAAACAGGTTTAGTTTTATTTAAACTTTAATTAAATTAATCACACTGACACACGGGACCCACTGTCAGGTTTGACCCGGACGTGTCCCGTTGACCTGCTGATGTCACACTGACGTCAGGCTGACGCAGTAATTGATTTTCTGGATTTAATCTAATATAGGAAATTCCAGAATATAGTTTAAACTTTAAAAATTCATAACTTTTATTCTGTAACTCCAAATCAGACAAATTATATATGAAAAATGATCAGAAAAATCCAATCTATCAATCTGTACTATTTTCATGCATGATTAAACAAGTTAACCTGATGTTTAATGCAGAACAAGAAAAACACTTTAAAGGGCCATGTTTGAGTTTGAAATTTGAATCTTTGATTCAAATTGGTTCAAACCCTTCTGGTCTTAGTTGCATTAGCCCAACACACTCATATTGCTATGTTTCATGCATGCATCATATTGTTGCACATTGTTTGGTGATGGTTGTGTATCGGTGTTCTATGCGGCAGGATCTGCCTCCGAGGAGTACCGTGATTACCCTAACGAAGAACCGTATCAGTGCATCGAACCATCAGGCAAGCAACCAACCATTTGATCATATCGATACAATCCCATGTTCTCGCTCCTGCTCTCTTTTACTGCATTAAGACAACGCGTTTCAAACTGCTATGTGCTACGGTAGTTGAACCCACTTCCTCTGCATGACCTGTCATTGCCACAGTAACTAGATGAAACCCACTAGCATGTGTAGGAGTTGATTGAGCCATATGTATGTGTTGTTCCTACCTTGCTATGCCTGCTATGCTTAGAGTCGTGTCAGGTCTGGTTCATCTGGGTGATGGGCTAGAGTGAAATGATTATGTCGGTAATGAGAGTGGTGTGGTGAACACGATTTGGTAAAGGTATCGATGAGAGGCCATGTAGGAGTACATGGTGGGTTGTTTCATTGAAGCCGACCTTAAGCACTGAGATCTGTATGCGTGATTTAAGATACAGCTACTACCATGCATTGGGCCCTGAAATGTGACCCCGCTCGACTTCTTATTCACCCTAGTCCTCTGTCCAGGAGTTGCAAGTAGTTTCTGGTGTTTGTAGCCTACTGGAGGCCGTGGACAGCGCTGACCGTAGGGGTGGGCTGTGATGCGGTAGGTATGTGGCCGGGTGTACCGAATACCGTTAGGTATCTCGGGAACCCTGTTCACATCGTTCGGGGCCGTATGGGAAACCTCGGTCGGACTCCCTGCGGATGGAACCTGGATAGGCGATAAACCTGGTCTAGAGACTTAGGTGTTTAGGTAGGTCGTGGTCTACACCCACGTCGGCTTTCGCTTGAGGTCTGCCGAGCACATATCGTGTGCAGACGCTAAGTGGTGGAAACATGTATGAAGAAGTACACCCCTGCAGGGTTATCATGATCTATTCGAATAGCCGCGTCCGCGGTAAAGGACTACTTGGTTTCCTATACAGTTCATAGACAAGTAAGTGGAAACTACTAAAAGCCTCAAGATAAGTGTGAGTGCCGAGGATGGCTCTTCCGTAGGAAGACGGAGGTGGATCCTCGGTAGTGTATTGAAGTGGTGAGTAGTGGACTCGTGTACGCAAAACCATTTCAAGTTGGAGTCTCGTAGGTTAGCCTAGCCAAGAGTCAAAGCTGGCTTGCTACAACAACTCCACCAACCCTTCTTGATAATGTGCATGTATGTAGGATTTGATGTAAGTCTTGCTGAGTACCTTTGTACTCATGTTGCTATAATCTACATTTTTACAGAAGATGCTGCAACCCCTTCTGATGGGTTCTATGTAGACGTTGACATCACTGAGTAGGCTAAGGCCCGGGTGGTGATCCTGAGCTTGTGAAGGACCACGTAGTATAGCTAGGCTTTCCAAGCCTCTTTTATTTTACTAGTTGTCTGTACCTAGACAAGCTACTTCCGCTGCTAGTTTGTATGACTGTATGACTTGAATGCTGGGTCGTGTGACCCGTACCTATGTGTATGTTATGTATGGCTCCCGGAGCCTTAAATAAAGTACTTGTGTCGTAGAGTCATGTTGTGATGCCATGTTGTATTTGCACATATCGAGCATATTGTGTGTATGTTATTGAAATGCTTGGTATGTGTGGGATCTGACTATCTAGTTGTTTATCTTTAGTAGCCTCTCTTACCGGGAAATATCTCCTAGTGTTGCCGCTGAGCCATGGTAGCTTGCTACTGCTTTGGAACACTTAGGCTGGCCGGCATGTGTCCTTCTTCGTTCCTGTGTCTGTTCCTTCGGGGAAATGTCACGCATTGAGTACCGGAGTCCTGTTAGCCCGCTACAGCCCGGTCTACCGGAGTCCTGCTAGCCTAGTGCTACAGCCCGGACCCACTTTCTGATGACCGACACGTTCGAAGCTGGGTCATGGATGCCTGTCCCTGTAAGCCTGTGCCACTTTGGATTTACGACTAGTCATGTCAGCCCGAGCTCCTTATCATATGGATGCTAGCGACACTATCATATACGTGAGCCAAAAGGCGCAAACGGTCTCGGGCAAAGGTAAGGCGACACCCGTGGGAATACCGTGCGTGAGGCCGCAAAGTGATATGAGGTGTTACAAGCTAGATCGATGTGACATCGAGTCGGGGTCCTGACAGCCAGGCCCGGGGGGCTCCTGTCAATGTACAGAAGTAGGGGCTCTACCTTGTACCCCTTTACTTGTGCACGGCCAGTCAGAGTCGTGCCCACGGCCACGCCTAGCAGGGCAGAGGAGGGACGCCAAAGCCACAAAGCAATCAAAGCAACGCCAAGCCAGAAGCACAAAGAACAAGAGGGCGAGGTGGACTCCCCCGGCAAGACCCTTGCTGGGGCGGTCTTCGCGGCCCCGGCATGAGCCTTGCTAGGGCAACTTGCCCAGCGCCAGCAGAGCGCGCCACCTTCGAGCCCGAGATTTCCAACGCTACCAACCATGTTGGAACCAAGGCTCGGGAGGCACCTCTATGGTGGCATGCAGATCTTTGTGAAGATCATAAGCATACAAGATCAAATGAGGACCAGAAGATGACGACCCTTGACAAAATCCTTGCCGAGGAAACCCACGAGACCTCCGGCAAGATCCTTGTCGAGGACGACCGCGATGCCACGGCAAGACCCTTGCCGGGGCCCCGCCAAGACCCTTGCCGAGGACATCCGCGGGGCCGCGGCCAGGCCCGCACCCGCCAAGACTCCACCGCCGTTCCCATGCAGCTGCCAGCCCAACCAGCAAGGCAAGCACCTGTGTGGCGAGGTGCGGCCTCTGGAACAACTCATCAAGCACCTGCGTGGTGGCACGCAGATCTTCGTGAAGACCTCGCAACTGCACCAGTTGAGCAGCCTGCCAGCCTACATGGCACTGCCTGCCGCGCTAGCCCGGCCGCGTGTCGCAGCAAGGTGAAGCGGCGATAGCAAAGAAGGGCACGTCGGCAGCGCATTAAATGCGTTTGTCCGACGCTGCCAGAGGATAGACACAGCCACCGTATGCACCTTCCACCTCATGTATGCCACTGTGGCGTCCCCTTTTTCCTATAAAAGGAGGCCCGAGGCATACTGGAGGGGGATTTGGCTCTTTTGAGCAAGTCACGCACCGTAGCTAGCTCAAGAACACTCAAATATACACCAAAGCAGGACTACGGTATTACACATCCTCGCGGCCTGAACCTGGGTAAACGATATGTGTGCTGGCTCTTAGACCCGCTCTTTCCACAACCCCGTGCCTGCCGACCGTAGTAGGGATTCCATTGATCCCATAGGTATCGTTTCCACCAACAGGTTGCCTCATATTATTCGTCTTTATAATGTCTTTCGTGAAAATGATGGAAAGGAAAACTATGCTCAATTGTTAGAAGAAGAAAGCTATAAAATGTTTGGCATAGAATCCACGAATGATGAGCTTGATTGCAATGTTGGTAGTATGAATTCTTTGAATATCCATGATGCTAGTGATATGCAAAGCCATAAGCTTGGGGATGCTATGTTCTCAATAATATCAAGTTTCCTCTCTTTATGTTGAAAGTTTTTCAGTTGCACTTGTTTTGCCTTCCTTTGCTAGTTGATTCTTGTTCCCATAAATTTTTTTGTCACAAAATCCCTATGCATAGGAAGTGTGTTAGACTTAAATGTGTTTGCCATGTGTTTCATGATGCTCTTGTTATGTTTCAATTCTTATCTTCTATGTGAGCATCACTGAAATCATCATGCCTAGTGTCGGTGTCAAAACCGGCGGATCTCGGGTAGGGGGTCCCGAACTGTGCGTCTAGGCGGATGGTAACAGGAGACAAGGGACACGATGTTTTACCCAGGTTCGGGCCCTCTTGATGGAGGTAAAACCCTATGTCCTGCTTGATTGATATTGATATTGTGGATGTTACAAGAGTGGGTCTACCACGAGATCAAGGAGGCTAAACCCTAGAAGATAGCCTATGGTATGATTGTAATTGTTGTTGTTGTGTCCTACGGACTAAAGCGATCCGGTTTATATAGACACCGGAGAGGGCTAGGGTTACATAGAGTCGATTACAATGTAGGAGATCTACATATCCGTATCGCCAAGCTTGCCTTCCACGCCAAGGAAAGTCCCATCCGGACACGGGACGAAGTCTTCAATCTTGTATCTTCATAGTCTTGGAGTCCGGTCGATGATGATAGTCCGGCCGATGATAGTTCGGCCGATGATGGTAGTCCGGCTATCCGGACACCCCCTAATCCAGGACTCCCTTAGTAGCCCCTGAACCAGGCTTCAATGACGATGAGTCCGGCGCGCATATTGTTCGGCATTGCAAGGCGGGTTCCTCCTCCGAATAATTCATAGAAGATTGCGAACACCAGGATAGTGTCCGGCTCTGCAAAATAAATTCCACATTCCACCGTAGAGAGAATAATATATACACAAGTTCAATCTACTGACGTTTTTTGCGGCATGACGTCACACCACTGCCAAGCCATTACTTGAATCGTTTTTTATTTTACCACCTCAGCGCATTTAGCCAAGCGGTTTCCTTGGCACGTCTTGTCGAAGCAGAGATCGTGTTCCTCCTTAATCCGGGATTCTCATCAATACGGATGTGGGTAACCCAACCGCGCCATTGATGGTGGCGCTTGGGAGATAAGCGAGTTTTACCAGGCTGGTGGGGACGCATAGTCTTCGTCCGCCTATATATAAGGGATAAGGATTCACCTTTTCACCTACGCCTTATTCTTCCTTTGCTTATCCATCTCCGTGCACTCGAGCTCCAGCGCCCAAGTTCGTGCATCCCGTCTCAACCTTCTCCGACCATGTCCAGAGCGGGAGGTAAATGGAGGACCTCCTCCGTTACGGAGGAGCACATCGAAAGACTGCGCAACGCTGGCTATCTGTCCGGCGACATCGCGCACCGGCTGCCCGACGAGGGGCAGCTCATCCCCACCCCTAGGCCCCATGAGAGGGTCGTTTTTCTTCCCCACTTCCTCCGCGGACTGGGCTTTCCACTTCACCCCTTTGTCCGGGGGCTCATGTTCTACTACGGCCTGGATTTCCATGATCTGGCGCCGAACTTCATCCTCAACATCTCGGCGTTTATTGTCGTGTGCGAGGCCTTCCTCTGCATCCAGCCCCACTTCGGCTTGTGGCTCAAGACCTTCAATGTCAAGCCGAAGGTAGTGAAGGGCACTCAAGCGGAGTGCGGAGGCGCCATGTTGGGCAAGATGCCCAACATCCTTTGGTTCGAAGGGGCCTTCGTGGAATCCGTCAAGGGGTGGCAATCGGGGTGGTTCTATATCACCGAGCCGCGTGACTCTACATGGGCGGCGGCCCCCGAGTTCAGATCTGGTATCCCCACGCAGCTCACCTCCTGGAAGGAGGAGGGCTTGCTGTGGGGTAGTTCGGAGGAGCTGACAGGACTCCAAGCCTGCATCCAGAAGCTGGTGAAGAAGCTCAGGCTGGTTAACGTGGTCCAAGTCATGCTCGTCCGCCGGATTCTCCCATGCCAAGAGCGGGCATTTAATCTGTGGGAGTTTGATCCGGAACAGCACCAGGCGTTGAGCGGGCTCTTCGACATGACGTACGAAGGCGCCTGGAGGGTGCTGTTTAAGGGCGCCGAAGCCCCCGCATCCACGACTGAAGATCGCGGATTTCACTTGCAGCACCAAGCTGACGAGGTAAGTGATTCTACCCCTTTACGGGACACTTGCTTTTCATAGTTTGACTCTATGCGGGTTTTAATTTCCCCTTTTCCTTTGACAGGACTGGATGAAGAAGGCGGAGCAGCTCGTCTGCCCGGCTCCCATGCCAGAAAACCCAGTAGATGCCCGTCTAGCGAGGCTGCTGGTTCCGGCACCGCACGTGGTGCCAGAGAAGAAGGCCAAGAAAGAGGCCACGGGTACTCGAAAGAGTTCCCGTTTTCAGGTGTCCGACGACTCCGAGGCGGACTCCTCCCCCGAAAACGAGGAGGAGAAAGAGGACTCTCTCCCAGAGGAGGGAGAGAGGAAGAGGAAGGCTTCCCCAACAGGGGAGGCCGAAGGGTCCAAGAGGGGAAGGACTATTCCCCCGGACAGCTCCGCCAACATCAACATTGGCGAGGAAGAATGGCCTTCAAGGGCCAGGCCTCCGGCGAGATCATAAGTATCCGGATTCCTGAATGATTTATAATTTCTTTTTATGTCACATAGCGTCCTTCTAATGCCGCATACTGCCTGCAGTCTGGCCGATGATGATCTCCCCGCTTCATCGAGCGGGTCGTTGGCTCCGTCGGATGTGGATTCCATCCCAACGGCCTCCACCCCTAGCGCCACTGAGGACGCCGAGGTGGGGTCCCAAGAAGTGACCCATCAGGGGGAGGCTCCGGAGGCGCCACAAGGCGGCCTCCCGGACTTTGCGCCGGACTCCACGTCGAAACCCGCAGTGGTTCCGGAGTCCGGCCGGCGGCCCCTTCGCAAGAAGGGCAAGACCGTGACGCCGGCGGCTTCCGTCCAACCGGAGGCGCCGGACAATTTGTTGGAGGCGCTCCAGAGCGCTTCCGTCGAGGAAGAACACCGCACTATTATGAGTGTGGTGATTCAGAAGGTACAGCTCGCCAAGAGCGGGCTGACCGAAGCCTGCAGTAGCCTTCTATCAGGCTTTGAGGTAAGAAGTTAAAAATATGCAATGTAATACCGCATAGACAGTAGCCCCTGATGCTTGGTTCGGTGTTCGGAAAGAAAAGCCGGACTGAGGATCTGGAAAAAAAAGATATACGCAGGGTTGCTAAAAAATTATGTCAATATGGGTTGCAGGCTGCGCTGCTGACCTCTGCCGCACTGATTGCGGAGGTCGGTGTTTTGAAGCAGGAGCTCGAGCGGTCTGAGCAAGAGCTCGGCCGCGCCAAGAAGCAGCTCCAGGACAAAGAAGGTGAGTAACACCACTTTGAATAGTTACCTTACAGAAAAGGATTTAGGTTGCAATAAAAGAATAACAAGGATAACATGGGTACTGCAGGGGCCACGAACGAGGTGGCAACCCTGAAGGAGGCCGTGTCCGCGGCCGAACGCAGTGCGGCCGTGGAACGGACAGAGCGAGAAAAGCAGGAGGCGCAGGTGGCGGCGGTTCGGCAAGAGCTCCAAGCTCTCATGGAAAAGCATGAGAGTTTGGAGCATGACTCAAAGACTCGAGAGTCCGAGCTTGCCTCGGCTCTCGAAAGTGCCAAAGCCGCCAAGGCCGAGGCCCATAAGTCCCCGAATTCGGAGCTCTCCAGGGGCGTTTGCAGATCTGCCTCGCAGCGTGTCTGATGCCACCGCATTCTACCGAGCCGAGGAGGGGAGCTCAACGGAGAAGGTCTTCTGGTCTCAGTACGCTGAGGCCGGCCATCCGGTGCCCCCTAGCGACCAGCTGAAGCAGCTGGTCGAGCTCCACAAGGTAGCCGAGCAGGCCATGAAGGGCCTCATAGTCCGGCTGTGGCCTGGAGAGGCTGTGCCTGGGAGCTACTTCGGCCTCGTGCGGCGGTTGGTGGATGCGTGCCCCTGGGTGGAGGTTATCAAGCGCTCCGCCTGTATTGAAGGTGCTCGTCGGGCCCTTGCCCGCCCAAAGGTGCATTGGGGCAAGCTGGATGCGGAGAAGCTAATCACTGACGCGCCACCAGCGGGCAAGGAATATCGTACAGCCGAGATGTACTATAGGACTGTCCTGAAGGGTGCCCGCAAGATTACGGATGAGTGCCCCAGGGATGTAATTATTGAGTAAATTCGCAATGTGTTATCCTGTGCACTGAAAACTTTGTTCATATGCGCTAAGCAACGCTTGTTAATTTAAAATATTACCTTCTGTGTGGCCGTTTATAAAATCTGAGAGATGGCAAGTCGTTGGCTTCAGCCCCCATGCCACTAGTGCTGGGGTGTTCGGGATAAACTTGAGCACTCTTGTTCCCATTTTTGGGTCCATCTAGGGAGGCGCTCAACACAACGAACAAGGCAACCGGACTTATAGTGCTTGAACACTCTCACTTAGCAATAGAATTCTATAATTTTAAATTTCGGCGAAGCCCTAGTATTCGGAAGACCGAATTCAGGGCGCTATCCACGCCTTCGTCGGACATTATCCGGTACTTCGCTCGAAGCGGCGTGAGTCTTTAAGGACCCGAAAAGACCTCTCGAACAGCGACCAGTCTCTCGCCTTATCATGACAGTCAGTTTTAGCTTTCTCCACTGAGGCGTTAACCTGGCTCAACCAGGGCGCAATCGCAGTGGTTCTCCCAGTGCTACCTTAGCCGATAGAACGGAACGTAAGTTGCCAAACATGGGAGCCGGGCAAACCCAACTATTGACCCAAGACATGATTCGGAGCCGATTCATATAATGCTATAAGTTCGGGGTGCCGCACTTGTGAAAGTGTTCGGACTTTATCACACCATAATGCGGGGAACATAAGCCCCTGGTGTATTTGGCCGTACCAAAATATACGGATGCAACATGTCGTAAATGAACATATATATATATATATAAAGTAATGCAATTATGGGCAAAAAGTGCTGCATTTTATTCAAGAAGATCTGCTATGAGTGCGGAATGATACAAATAGTGCGGAAAGCAAGCGATTGGACGAATTAAAGGCGTCTTCCTCCAGGGGTAGGCCGCGGAATGGTGTATTTAACAAATTTAATGCTCGTAATGGAGACCACCTGAGTGTTCATCGCAGCCTTTGTCCCTCCCTGATTGTTGTATCCTAAGTTCGGCAGGTTTGCCACCGGACAGAGTCCTGTATAAAAAAAGAGAAAAATAAAAGATAAAAAGAGCGACACACTTGGGAGCCCCTGGTGTGGTCGAACCGCACTCTGGGTTTGTTGTGGTCGTGCCCCTTCCCCTAGACCCATGGTATCTCCAGGGCGTAATTATGTACGCGGAGAGTTTATCTTGCAATTGTGCGAGGGCTGGGGTTGGGGCCGCATTGCTACGCGTGCTCGGAACGTGGCAGGTGGTCTTGGTTGATGTTGCTCCGGGCGCGTTTGGCCGTGTCCGGTCATTTAACGGCCGGACTCGAAAATTGCCTTAAAAGGCTGCTCTGTACTTCTGCCGCGAGAGCCACTGTATGTTCCTCCGTTCGGAGGGAGCGTTCCGTGTTTCCATTGACCGTGATGACTCCACGAGGGCCTGGCATCTTGAGCTTAAGGTATGCATAATGCGGCACCGCGTTGAATTTTGCGAACGCGGTTCGTTCGAGCAGAGTGTGATAGCCACTGCGGAACGGGACTATGTCAAAAATTAACTCCTCGCTTCGGAAATTATCCGGGGATCCGAAGACCACTTCCAGTGTGACTGAGCCTGTGCAACTGGCTTCAACACATGGTATGATGCCTTTGAAGGTCGTCTTTGTAGGTTTAATCCTTGAAGGGTCTATGCCCATCTTGCGCACTGTATCCTGATAAAGCAGGTTCAGGCTACTGCCGCTGTCCATCAGGAATCTCGTGAGGTGAAATCCATCGACGATTGGGTCTAAAACCAGTGCGGCGAATCCTCCATGGCGGATACTGGTCGGATGGTCTCTTCGATCGGAAGTGATCGGGCAAGAGGACCATGGGTTGAATTTTGGGGCGACTGGCTCCATCGCATATACGTCCCTTAGTGCACGCTTCCGCTCCCTCTTGGGTATATGCGTTGCGTATATCATATTTACCGTCCGAACTTGAGGGGGGAATCCCTTCTGTCCTCTGTTGTTCGGCGGCCGGGTCTCTTCCTCGTCATCGATGTGTAGCTCCTTGTCATTGTTTTCGGTAATTAATTTGCCTGCCTGCTTGAATACCCAACAATCTCTGTTGGTGTGGTTAGCTGGCTTTTCGGGGGTTCCATGTATTTGACAAGAGCGGTCGAGTATTCGGTCCAAATTGGACGGGCCCGGAGTGGTTCTTTTAAATGGCTTCTTCCGTTGACCGGGTTTGGAGCCTCGGAATCCGGCGTTGACTGCCGTATCCTCATTGTTGTCGCCGTTAATGCGGCGTTTGTTTTTGTTTCGACGCGACCTGCCATTGCAGTCCTTTGTATCCGGACTGCCAGCATTTTTGCTGAGGTTGTTGCTGCGAGCTAGCCAGCTATCCTCTCCCGCACAGAAGCGGGTCATGAGTGATGTGAGGGCTGCCATGGATTTCGACTTTTCCTGTCCTAGGTGCCGGGCCAGCCACTCGTCGCGGATGTTATGTTTGAAGGCAGCGAGGGCCTCTGCATCCGGACAGTCGACGATTTGATTTTTCTTTGTTAAGAACCGTGTCCAGAATTGTCTGGCCAATTTGTCTGGCTGCTGGATTATGTGGCTTAGGTCATCTGCGTCCGGTGGTCGCACATACGTGCCCTGGAAGTTGTCGAGGAATGCGGCTTCCAGGTCTTCCCAGCGTCCAATTGACTCTGCGGGCAGGCTGTTAAGCCAATGCCGAGTTGGTCCTTTAAGCTTGAGCGGGAGATATTTGATGGCGTGAAGATCGTCGCCGCGGGCCATATGTATATGAAGGAGATAATCCTCAATCCAAACCGCGGGGTCTGTTGTGACATCGTAGGATTCGATGTTAACGGGTTTAAACCCTTCAGGGATTTGATGATCCATTACTTCGTCAGTGAAGCATAGTGGGTGTGTGGCGCCTCTGTATTGAGCAATATCGCGACGTAGCTCAAGAGAGCGTTGTCTGCTGTGCTCGGCCTGGCCGGATTAGTTGTATCCGGCGCGACGGTATTCATCGTGGGTCTTGGGGCGCCCACGTGATCCATAGATAGATCTGGATTGTCTTGGCTTGTCCTCCAATATGTCCCGCAAGTCTAGCGCGTTCCCCCGTGGCTTCGCGCTTTTTAAGCGGTGCCGGGGTACGGTTTTGGTGGAGGGCTTACATGCCTCTCTGTCGCGGCCACGAGGTGGTCGGTCTGCCGTATTGTGCGCTGGTGATGCCGGTTTGTATGCTTCCTCCTCTAGTCGGGGGAGCAACTTGCGTTTTGGGTAGCTTTTGGAGGGGCGTTCGAGTTCATACTCTTCGGCCGCGAGGACGTCGGTCCATCTATCGGCCAGCAGGTCTTGATCAGCTTGAAGCTGTTGCTGCTTTTTCTTTAGACTATTTGTTGTGGCCATTAGCCTGCGTCAGAAACGCTCTTGTTCGACGGGATCCTCAGGCACGACGAATTCATCGTTGTCGAGGCTTGCCTCGTCTCCGGAGGGAGGTATGTAATTATCATCCTCGACCTCTTCGTCTGCCGCCCTCTCGTGAGGGCTTGCTTCTGCCTCCTCCTGTGCTGAATCTTGCTGGAGGGGGTTATCTTCGGCACTTTCTGGGGTGTTATTATCTCCTGTGCCGGAATCTCCATTCTTGCTGTGGCGGGATTTAGAGCGGCGTCGCTGACGTTGGCGCTTGGGCTGTTTCTTTAAGGAATCGGCCTCCGCTGCTTCTTCGCCGTCCCCGTCTTTTGGGGTGTCCACCATGTATATGTCGTATGATGAGGTGGTCTTCCAGTGTCCTGTAGGCACTGGTTCTTGGTAGTCTCCGGCATCGTCGTCCATACCGTCGATGTCTTCGGAGTCGTAGTCAAGTACGTCGGTTAGATCGTCGACGGTGGCTACGAAGTGGGTGGTGGGTGGGCTCTGAATTTCTTCGTCGTCCGCGTCCCAACCATCCTGGCCGTAGTCCAGCCAGGGCTCTCCGGATAGCGAGATATGCTTCAGCGAATTTAAGATGTCGCCGAAGGGTGAGTGCTGAAAGATGTCCATAGCGGTGAATTCCATGATCGGCGCCCAATCGGATTCGATTGGCAGGGGCGCAGGAGGTTTGGAGTCCGGCAGCGAGTCCGGCACCTCAGAGTCATGAGCTTTATGTGGGACAAGGTCAGTGTTTGTCTCCATCGCTGTGGAAGTGGCAGCTCCCGAGGCGGTGTCCAGCCACCCATCCTCGATCTGCGCGATCGGCTCCGGACTATTGGCCGCAGCGGATTTGTGTGCGGCCTCCAAGGTACTGTCCGGCGGCAGAGTTAGGTCGTGCCCATTGTGACAGTGCGACATGCTCGGTTGTGGCTCGGATCCACCGAAGATCAAGTCCCCGCGGATATCGGCCGTGCAGTTTAGGCTTCCAAACCTGACCTGACGGCCAGGGGCGTAGCTTTCGATCTGCTCCAGATGGCCAAGCGAGTTGGCCCGCAGTGCGAAGCCGCCGAATACGAAGATCTGTCCGGGGAGAAAAGTCTCACCCAGGACTGCGTCGTTGTCGATTGAAGAGGCCATCAAGCCTATCGGTGACGACACAGAGGAACTCTCAATGAAAGCACCAATGTCGGTGTCAAAACCGGCGGATCTCGGGTAGGGGGTCCCGAACTGTGCGTCTAGGCGGATGGTAACAGGAGACAAGGGACACGATGTTTTACCCAGGTTCGGGCCCTCTTGATGGAGGTAAAACCCTACGTCCTGCTTGATTGATATTGATATTGTGGATGTTACAAGAGTGGATCTACCACAAGATCAAGGAGGCTAAACCCTAGAAGCTAGCCTATGGTATGATTGTAATGGTTGTTGTTGTGTCCTACGGACTAAAGCCATCCGGTTTATATAGACACCGGAGAGGGCTAGGGTTACATAGAGTCGGTTACAATTGTAGGAGATCTACATATCCGTATCGCCAAGCTTGCCTTCCACGCCAAGGGAAGTCCCATCCGGACACGGGACGAAGTCTTCAATCTTGTATCTTCATAGTCTTGGAGTCCGGTCGATGATGATAGTCCGGCCGATGATAGTTCGGCCGATGATGGTAGTCCGGCTATCCGGACACCCCCTAATCCAGGACTCCCTCACCTAGCTAAAAGGCATTAAAGAAAAGAGCTTGTTGGGAGACAAACCAACACTTGTACCTACTGTTTTTGTGTGTTCACATTATTATGCTACTTTAGTAATCATGTTTTATTGCTTTTGTTTCAATAAAGTTCCATGTAAAGCCTTTGGGTAGTGTGGATGATAGTTGACTTGAATCTGTGCAAAAGCAGAAACTTTTGCACTCCGTCCAGGAATTTTAAAAATTCATTGGATCATGATTTTGATCTGAATTTTCTAAAGGTGATATATATACAAATTCCCTACGTTTTCCTAATTTTTAAGAATTTTTGGAGTTATATAAGTATGGTTGGTGTACAGATTACTCCAGACTGTTTTGTTTTTGACAGATTCTGTTTTCAATACACAATTTGCTTGTTTCCTAGTTTCTTTGGCTTATATTGCTCAATTTAAATTGTAGAAATGATAGGCTATAGTATTCATTGTTTGAGAACAATTATGATTCTTGTCTTTGACAGTACCAAAGTGATTGGTTTGCTCTTTATCATACTAACCTATCTCAATAAGTTCTGTTAAGATTTGTGTGATTGAAGTTTTCAAGTTTTGGGTGAGATGTTGATATGAGGAGAGTAAAGAGTGACAAGACCCTAAGCTTGGGTATGCCCAAGGCACCCCAAGGTAATATTCAAGGAAGATCCAAGCAACTAAGCTTGGGGATGCCCTGGAAGACATCCCCTCTTTCGTCTCCAACATTATCGGCAACCTTACTTGAGGCTATAATTTTATTCATCACATGATATGTGTTTTGCTTGGAGTGTCATTTTCTTTTGATAGGATTTTCTTTATGTTATTTATAATAATATTTTGTATCTTTTATTTCATAAAAGTGACAATGATAGCCTTTTCCATGCTTATTTTGCAAGTCTACATATTGCTGTTTCGAAACAGAAAGTTTATCGCTGTTGCAAAAATTCCCGAGAAAAGTCAGAATGCAATAAAATATTGAAACTTTTTAAATACTAAGCTATAATAAATTTTATATAGTGTGGTAATTTTTCAGAACTTTTTGGACTTAGGGAACTATGATAAATCTTGCATTCTTTACAGACTGTACTGTTTTGGCAGATTGCTGTTATGATTGCATTGTTTGCATATGTTTGCTTGTTTATTGATTCTATTTGAGGATAGGACTATTAAATATGCAAAGGCATTTAGTATGCAATGTAGTGATTTTCTACAGTAGGGAATGATAAGGTTTTGCATTGATTTATACTAACTTATCTCACGAGTTCTTTTTGAGTTTTGTATGGATGAAGTTTTTAAGATTTAGGGAAACCGTGATATAAGTGGAATTAAGGAGACACAAAAGCTCAAGCTTGGATGACCTAGTAGGCAGCCCACCTTTCTTCTTTGACAATTATCGGTTAGTATTGGTTGAGCCTAAGTTTTTGCTTCTTCACATGAGTTGTGCTATGCTTGGGATGTCATTTTGTTTTGTTTTGCTTGTTGTTTTAATAAAATACTTAGACCTGAAAGTTTTAAATAAAAGAGAGTCCTAAAATAGCTACCCATTTACATAACTACTTGCTTGATCTTCTCTTATATCTTTTTTTCGATTAGTTTGTCATTTACTCTTGTGCTTCACTTATATCCTATGAGTAAATTGTTGAATGAATTGAATATCATGAAGTTGAAATTGTATGTTCATATCATGCCTAGTGGTAGCTTCACATTGGGTTTAGAAAGTGAAATCTGTTGAAGCTTTATAATCACAATATTGGTCATACAAGCAATTCATGAATGATTAGTAGAAGGAAGAGAACTTTCACATGCAAATACACTATCTTGGAAATCTTTTGTGATTGTGAGCCCCCATCCAAATATTATATGCCAAAATTGTTGAAGTTGGACAAGGCAGACAACATAGTGATTTATGTCTGTTCATATTCACATAGAAGCTATATTGTCATAGATCCTTCAACATGTGGTGTTTGCCCCCCATCTTTGGTAGTCAAAAATTCCGCACCAAGTAGAGATACTACTTGTGCATCCAAAAACCCTTAAACCCAAATCTTGTTTTGAGAGTCCACCATACCTACCTATGGATTGAGTAAGATCCTTCAAGTAAGTTGCCATCGTTCCAATAAGGCAATAAAAATTGCTTCTAAAAGTGTTAGATCATTTAGTGTAAGAGAAAATTGAGCGTTGTACGAACTTGTGATGGCGAAGAATAAAAGCGACAGACTGCATAATAAAGGTTGCCATCATAAGGGGAAATATAACGTGATGTTCTCTTGCACTAAGGGATTGAGCATACAAACAAAAAGCACATGACAATGTCTGCTTCCCTCTGTGAAGGGCCTATCTTTTACTTTTATGTATTTACTTTCATGCAAGAGTCAAAGTTTTTCTCTTTATTCCTTTTTATTTTTCTCTTTTAGTAAGCATCATGTGGTGAGGAAAGATCTAGGCACATATATCTAGTTGGATATCGGTAGCATGAGTTATTATTGTTGACATCACCCTTGAGGTGAATACGTTGGGAAGCGAAATTATAAGCCCCTATCTTTCTATGTGTCCGGTTGAAACGTATTGCTCATGTGTATGCGGTGAGTGTGAGCAATCATAGAAGACCATACGATGGTTGAGTATGTGGAGCTCTTACTTACACTCTATTGAATAAGTTGAATTGCAATTGTTTGGTGACTAAGAAGATAGGTTGTTGAGTTTCAAGAGAATTCATTGTTTGAACCTTAACATGTGAATTGGTTGCTACTTTGTCATGATGAGTTTTATGAGAAAGAGTTGCTGTTATGATGCTAGGAAAAGTGATTGAAATTATCATTGATCAAACCTATGCACTTTGCTAGCATTCACACTTTATAATTATTTGTTTTATCATTTACCTACTCGAGGACAAGTAGGAATTAAGCTTGGAGATGCTGATACGTCTCCAATGTATCTATAATTTATGAAGTATTCATGCCATGTTTACAACAATTTTATATGGTTTTTTGGTATGATTTGCATGGAACTAACCCGGACTAACATTGTTTTCAACAAAACTACCATGGTGTTGTTTTTTGTGCAGAAATGAAAGTTCTCCAAATGACCTGAAACTATTTGACAATTTTTTTTGGAACAAAAGAGACCCCCGAAGCTTCATGGAAGGACCAGAAGGTGAAGGAGTAGGGCACAAGATACCGGGGGTTCCTGGGTCCTTGTCCGTGCCCTGGTGGGTTGTGCTCACCTCGAGGCCCATGTTCGTGTGAAACCAACGCCAAAAATCCTATAAATAGAGAAACCATCAGAAATAACCCTAGATCAGAAGTTTCGCCGCCGCAAGCATCTGTAGCCACGAAAAACATATCTAGACCCCGTTCCGGCACTCCGCCGGAGGGAGAGATCATAACGGTGTCCATCTTCATCATCCCCACGGCCACCCTGATGAGGAGGGAGTAGTCCACCCTCGGGGCTGAGGGTTTTTTACCAGGAGCTATGTGTTTAATCTCTCTCTCATGTTCTTGAGATGGCACGATCTTGATGTATCGTGGGCTTTATTAATATAGTTGGATCATATGATGTTTTCCCCTCTCTATCTTGTTGTGATAAAATGAATTTTCAATTTGAGAATTTGTTTTATCAGATGAATACTTTTATGGATTTGAGAACACTTGAGGTATATCTTGCTATGAATACACGTGGTGACAATGGGTATCATATTGATTCACTTGATGTGTGTTTTGGCACTCAACTCGCAGATTCCCGAGGTGGCATTGGGGTAATCTATGCATAGGGGTTGATGCACGTTCTCGTCTTTGTTTCTCTGGTAGAAATCTTGGGGCACTCTTTGAGGTTCTTTGTGTTGGATCGAATATTATGAACCTGAAATTGTTTGACACGTATCGTATAATTAACTCATGGATACTTGTGGTGACATTGGAGTATCTAGGTGACATTAGAGTTTGTTGATGTGTCTCAAATGGTGTTATTTTAGTACGAACTCTTGGGTAGATCGAATAGAAAGAATAATTTCGCGTTATTTCAGTACGAACTCTTGAATAGATCGAACGGAAAGAATAACTTTAAGGTGGTTTCGTATCCTACAAACAATTTCTTCTTATGTTCTCCGCTAGATAAGAACTTTGGAGTGATTCTTCATCGCACGTTGAGGGATGGTTATATGATCCAATTATATTAGCATTGTTGAGAGATTGCACTAGCGAAAGTACGGACCCTATGCCTCATTTTCAAGCATTGCAATATCGTTTGTTCTCACTTTTATCGTTTGCTACCTTGCTGGTTTTTATTTTCAGTTTACACTTTGATCACCATCTCTTCGCCGAACAAGTGCACCTATACAAATTTTCATTGTATTGGGTGTGTTGGGGACACAAGAGATTTCTTGTATTTGATTGCAGGGTTGTTTGAGAGAGACCATCTTCATCCTATGGCTCCCACGGATTGATAAACCTTAGGTCATCAGCTTGAGGGAAAATTGCTACTGTCCTACAGAACTTTGCGCTTGGAGGCCCAACACGAGTCTACAATAATAAAGTTGCGTAGTAGACATCAACGTGTCATGTTCGTCGGGAGGCAACGAAATGCGTCCTGTTCATCGGGAGCCAACCGGCTTGGATGGATCAGCCTAAACGGGGTCTGACATATGGCAGAACGGAGGAAACAGCCTTTTGTTCGACCGTGTACGGTCGAAATGGGGTCCTGTTCATCGGGAGGGGCCTGGCGTACCGCAAAATGGAGGAAGCGAACTTCTATTTGAGTGCCTACGGCAGAAATGGGGTCCTACTGATCGGGAGGGGTCTGGCGTACTGCAAAATGGAAGAAATGGACTTCTGTTAGAGCACCTATGATGAAAATGGGGGCCTATTCATTGGGAGGAGTGTGGCATACCACAAAACAGGACTCCACGGGCTGTTATTCATCCACCGTCTACTGCCTCGCTCTAGCATCGACGGGCTACTGTTCATCCACCATCGACTTCCTCTATCCTCCACCGACTATTGTTCATCCAGCCTCTACGGGCTCTTGTTCATCCACCCCCAACCGTCTTGGGGTGCGGCGGCATCCTCGGAGTCCTGTTCATCCAGCGGCGACCGCCTACTACCACGGGGTCCTTTTCATTGAACCCCCACCAGGAACTGTTCATCCACAGCCAACCAACCAGCTGGACTCACCACATCTCGACTCATTCTACATATCGCGCGCGCGGCAGCAACAGGCACTATTCATCAAGAGTCAACCCAACCGGCTAGCTAGCTACGTCTCGCATGGGGGTTTATCGGCTTTAGTAAGCAGCAGAAGCAATCGATGGGGATCAGTTAGCAGCGAAGGAGTCGATCAGGTTCAGTAAGCAGTGAAGGGATCAATCAATCGGCTTCAGTACATAGTGCTAGCAGTGCGATCGCTCGAGTTCAGTAAGCGAACGCCTCTTGCTCGAGTTCAGTTATAGCAACACGCCTGGCACCACGCGCGCGTATGGCAGAGAACTGAGCAAACCATACTGCATCGCTCGGCCTTGAACACCCACCGTAACCAGGAACTATATGAAAATTTCCTCTCCCTCACTTCTACCATGATTTTTTATGTCATGGGCGGCCCAAAGAATGTCATGCAGGTGCGTACCAGGCCCGCCCAGGACGAAGAGCCCATTTTCTATCATGATTTTTTGTCATAGAAGTAGGAGCCCACCACACCTATGATGATACATGTTTTTGTCAAAATTATTGTCATAGAAGTGTAATAACCATGACACTTTTTTTTGTTCGGGCCATAATTTCACGGATGTGTCTTTTTTTGTAGTGCTAGAATGAAGGATTAATGGATATCGCATTTGTAATCTATAGACAAAGCATTACTATGTATTCAACTATAACTTACCATATTTTCACATCAATTCTATGCTATAGTTCATAAATTTGTGTCACCTCTGCCATACTTAAAGCTCTTCTAGGTAATACCTTGTCATGAATTTTATTCTAGGCACAAGTGTGTCCTTCTATGAACTAGTAAGATGCAACCAGTGCAGCCGCAACCTTGGGACTACTCCCTTAAAGTCACATCATCGTACATTGGGGTTTTCCTAGTAGTAGATGAGAGGAGTAGTAGAACATATGAACTTCTGGAGTAGATGTCATATCTCTATGTACGTGTTGTCAAGGCTAAAGTCCTCCATCCAAATGATGTTACTGGGAGCTGTGACCCATATGTGGAGATTATGCATTGAAATTAGAGGTCACCACCCATCACTTGGATAAGAACACTAACTTCTAGTGAACCAGGTATTTGCCTTCCCGAAGGAACGCATCCAATCCTCCTATATTGAGTCCATTGTTAATGACAAGGACTTTGTTAAGGACGATCTCGTTGGGCGAGTTATCTTTGACCTGAATGAAGTTCCACAGAGAGGAGCGAGGGAACCGACTATAGCAACTCCATTTAATTCTAGTCTCCATGCATATAATTTCAGGGCATTTATACACTGACTACATATGAAAGTGTATTACACATATGCAATGCAAATATTATTTTTCCTTTAGAAAATGTGAAGTACATAAATGTACAACTCTAACATCAAAATATGCTCAATATTTAGTCTGCGCTCGGATTTTCTTGTAGTAATATATTTGCTAACACAAACCTGAAAGGCTTAGATCTTAAACAATTTAATTTAACTGTATCATTGTGATAGATCCTTCAATTACACCTGAGATCTGGAACCACACCTTACTACAAGCATTGCAATTAAATGGAATGGAAAAAATAGCATGCTTTTTCATCTTTATAGTGTCGCCATAGCATATCTGGAAGGTACAAATTATGTTTTAACTAATTTGCTCACTACCATGCTATTCATACCACAGCATGCTATTTTGATGCTAAATGAAATAAAATCGTAGCATTTTTGCGTGTATCACACACCAGCCCATCAGGCATTGCTGCATAGTCCTAACTTACTCTCACTCTCTCATATTCTACACATATAACATCCCACATGGCCTGGCCTATCCAACTTGTCAACAGTATCCCACCATCTCGCGACCGAGGGCGGCACCAACATTCATGAGTCGTGAGAGAAGGGGCCAGAGGCTGTTCATGAATGACAGTTGGTTCTCTTCATCCCATCTCCAATGGAGGCAGAAGCCATGCCTCCAAGTCTAGCAAGTAAGAGTTGATGACAACCAAACGCTGACAGTGCTGGTAAGTCAGCCACCACGTGAGAGCAACCTCTCTTGATCCCATATCCATGTAGTGATGTCATTCTCATTCTATTTCCTCCCCAAGTCCCAGTCCTTGCAAATTATAGAATCCTTAAATTACATGATGTATTTACCATTTTTATCCAAAATTCTATCAGCAAATATAGCACACTATTAGCATGATATAACATTTGTTGCATCTCAAGAAGGGTGGCGCTAAATCTTGTAGCACGCTATATTTTACATTGATGCAAGTATCTATTGTACTATTGTTGGTAGAATTTGCAAGTTCTCTTAAATTTTTTTGTGCTACAATGAAATATAAATTAGGATCATGCCTAGAATGAAGGATTAATGGATATCGCATTTGTGATTTGTAGATAAAGCATTACTGAGTACTCAACCATGACTTACCCTATCTTATCATCAATTCTACACTATGGTTAATAATGATGTGTCACCTATGCCATACTTAAAGCTCTTCCGGTAATACCTTGTCATGGATTTTATTGCGAGAACAAGTGTGTCCTTCCACGAACTAGTAAGATGCAACCACCACAGCCACGACCTTGGGACTACTCCCTTAAAGTGACATCATCGTACATTGAGATTTTCCTAGTAGTAGATGAGATGAGTTGCAGAACATACGACCTTTTGGAGCAGATGTCATATCTCTATGTATGTGTTGTCAAGGCCAAAGTCCTTCAAGCATGACTAGGAGTCGTGACCCATATTTGGAGATTATGCTTGGAAATTACAGGTCACCACCCGTCACTTTGAGAAGAACACTAACTTCTAGTGGAACCAGGTACTTGCCTGCCCAAAGGAACACATCCAATCCTACTATATTGAGGTCCTCATTAATGACAAGGACTTTGTTAAGGATGATTTCATTGGGTGCGTTATCTTTGACCTAAATGAAGTTCCAAAGAACAAGGTAATTGTCTATAGCTGCTCCATTTAATTAATTCTAGTCTCCATGTATATTTTTCAGGGCAATTCTATAGTGACTATATATGAAAGTGTATTACACATATGCAATGCAAACATTTTTTCCTTCAGAAAATGTGAAGTACATAAATGTACAACTCTAACATCAAAACATGCTCAATATTTAGTCCGCACTCGGATGTAGTAATATATTTCTTAACACAAACCTGAAACGCTTAGGTATTGTTTCAAAAAATTTAATTTAATTGATTCATTGCGATAGATCCTTCAATTACACCCGAGATCTGAAGCCACGCCTTACTACAAGCATTATAATTAAATGCAACGGAAAAAATCACGCTTTTTCAGCTTTATAGTGTCGCTATAGCATATCTAGAAGGGACACATTATGTTTTAACTAATTTCCTTACTAAAGCTCTATTCGTGCCATATCGTGCTATTTTGACGCTAAATGAAATAAGTTGTAGCATTTTTGCGTGTATCACACTGTAGCGCCCATCAGGCATTGCTACATTAGCCTAACCCACTCTCACTCTGTTAAACCCTACACATATAACATCCCACACAGCCTGGCCTACCCAACTTGTCACCAGTTTCCCACCATCTCGTGATCGAGGGGGCCCCCAACATTCATTACTCATGAGAAAATGTGGCAGAGGCTGTTCATGAGCGACAGTTGGTACTCTTCATCCCATCTCCAAAGGAGATGGCGGCCACACCTCCAACTCTAGAAAGTAAGTGTTGATAACAACCACACTCTGACGACGCTGGTAAGTTAGCCAACACATGAGAGCAACCTCTCTTCATCCCATCTCCATGTACTGGTGTCATTCCCATTCTATTTCCTCCCCAAGTCCCCATCCTTGCAAATTATGGAATCCTTAAATTATATGAAGCATTTAACATTTTTTTCCAAAAATATATGTCCAAATATAGCACACTATTAGCATGGTATAACAATTGTTGCATCTGGAGAAGAGTGGAACTAAATCTTATAGCACACTATTTTTACAGTGATGCAAGTATCTATTGTTCTTTTGTTGGTAGAATTTGCAAGTTCCCTTAATAATATTTTTTCTACAATGAAATATAATTTAGGATCATTCCTAGAATGAAGGATTAATGGGTATTGCATTTGTGATCTATCGACAAAGCATTACTGTGTACTCAACCATGACTTACCATATTTTATCATCAGTTCTACACTATGGTTCAAAATGATGGGTGCTACTTCTTGAGCTTGCGTTAGTTTTTTCTTTGAAGAGGAAAGGGTGATGCAACAAAGTAGAGATATGTATTTCCCTCAGTTAAGAACCAAGGTATCAATAAATTAGGAGGAACAACCAAGTCTCCAATAGATGCACCTGCATAAAGTAACAAACAATTGCACCCAACATGATAAAGGGGTTGTCAATCCCTTTACAGTCACTAGCAAGAGTGAGATCTAATAGAGATAGATATATAAGATAAATAAAAGGCAAAATAAAGTAAAGATAATTAAATTGCAGCAAGGTATTTTTGGGTTTTTGGTTTTATAGATCTAAAAATATATGATCGAAAATAGACCCGGGAACCATAGGTTTCACTAGAGGCTTCTCTCTTGAAGGAAAACATATGGTGGGTGAACAAATTACTGTTGAGCAATTGATAGAAAAGTGCATGGTTATGACAATATCTATGGCAATGATCATGAATATAGGCATCACATCTGTGACAAATAGACTGAAATGATTCTGCATCTACTATTATTACTCCACACATCAACCGACTCCCGCTTGCATCTAGAGTATTAAGTTCAAAAGAATAGAGTAACACATTAAGCAAGATGACATGATCTAGAGGGATAAACTCAAGCAATATGATATAAACCACATCTTTTTATCCTTAATGTGTCAGGACCCCGATCCTAAGTCACACCGATCTAGCATGTAACACATCATATCACTTTGCGGCCTCACGCACGGTATTCCCACGGGTGCCACCTTACCTGGCCCGGGACCGTTTGCGCCTTTTGGCTCACGTATATGATAGTGTCGCTAGCATCCATATGACAAAGAACCCGGGCTGACATGGCTAGTCATGAACCCAAAGTGGCACTAACTTACAGGGACAGGCATCCATGACCCAGCATCGAACGTGTCGGTCATCAGCGAGTGAATCCAGGCTGTAGCACTGGGCTAGCAGGACTCCGGTGAACCGGGCTGTAGCGGGCTAACAGGACTCCGGTATTCGTCGCGTGACATTTCCCCGAAGGGACAGACACAGGAACGAAGAAGGACACATGCCGGCCAGCCTAAGTGTTCCGGAGCAGTAGCAAGCTACCATGGATCAGTGGAAACACTAGGAGACATTTCCCGGTAAGAGAGGCTACTAAAGATAAACAACTAGATAGTCAGATCCCACACATACCAAGCATTTCAATAACATACACACAATATGCTCGATATGTGCAAATACAACATGGCATCACAACATGACTCTACAACTCAAGTATTTTGTTCAATAGGCTCCGAGGAGCGAGATAATACAATCATGGGTCTCATGACCCAACACTCAGAGCATACAAGTCAAAACACAAGCGGAAGCTTAACATGTCTGAGTACAGACATCTACAAATGAAAAAGGCTGAGAAGCCTGACTATCTACCAGATCCCGCCGAGGCACAAGATCGTAGCTGAGGTAACAAGCTAAACGTCGAAGTCCACGTGGAACTACTAGTGAGACTGAAGTCTCTCTGCAAAACATAAAATAGGCAAACATGAGTACAAATGTACCCAGCAAGACTTACATCAGAACTAACTACATATGCATCATTATCGATAAAGGGATGGTGGGGTTTAACTGCAGCAAGCCAGCTTTGACTCGGTGGCTATCCTGAACTACGACTGCAAGTAACTCTTTTGAGGTGGCGCACACGAGTCCACATATTCACCATCTCAATACACCACTATGGATCCGCTCCCGTCTCCCTACGAGAACGCCATCCATAGCACTCACGCTTATCTTGCGCATTTTAGAGTATCCACTTTCACTTGTCTATGAACTGTACAAGGGGTCCAAGTTTCCATATCCGAGGAATCCGGCTATTCGAATAGATAATGATAACCCTGCAGGGGTGTACTTCTTCACACACGCTTCCGCCACATATCGCCCTGTACACGTCATGTACCTCGGCAACCTTCAAGCGGAAGCCGGGCGAGGGAGTCGGCCACGACCTGACTAACCAAACAAGTCTCTCGTCCAGGTTTATCGCCTATTCGGGTTCCATCCGCAAGGAGATCCGGCCGGGGTGTCGCTCACGGCCCCAAACGATGTGAGCAGGGTTCCCAAGCCCACCATCCGGGTGCCACTTGGTACACCGTGCCACTGTGCCTAGTCTGTCCCAAGCCCACCTGTACCGGGTGCCACTTGGTAGACTACTAACACTACCTACAAACACCAGAAACTAGTTGCAACTCCTGGACAGAGATCAAGTTGATTAATAAGTCGAGAGAGCTTGGAGCGCCTGAAGCCCAATGTGTGGTAGTAACTGATCATGGATCACAAACACAGAACTCAGTTCCTGAGGACGGCTGCAATGAGACAACCCACCATGTACTCCTACATGGCCTCTCACCGCTACCTTTACCAAATCATGTTCACACACTTAGCTCTCAACGGTAGGACATGTTCACACACCTCTGATTCATCCCCGATGAATCAGACCTGACTCAACTCTAAGCAGTAGCAGGCATGACAAACAAGCATGAATGAGTAGGCACAACAGGGCTCAAACAACTCCTACTCATGCTAGTGGGTTTCATCTATTTACTGTGGCAACGACAGGTCATGCAAAGGATAAAGGGGTTCAGCTACCGTAGCAAGTAACAGATGAATCGGTGTTGTCCTAATGCAGTAAAAGAGAGCAGGAGCGAGAGAGTAGGATTGTATCGGAATGAACAAGGGGGTTTTGCTTGCCTGGAACTTCTGAAGATAACATTGAGTCTTCATCAGCGTTGTCACATCCTAGTTAGCCATGCATTAGAGTGTTGCATCATGTTTCCTCTTTCATCAGAAACTTGAAATGGGGATCTGTGAAACCCTCAGAATCATTTTTAAAATGACCCAAATAAAAATTTCTCCAAAAGGGTCCAAGAAAATGCTCATGTTGCTCTCTGAAAATATTGGGCAGAGATAAAAATCAAACCAATATTTTTAAGAGCTCATAGGTATTTATTTTGGGCATTTGGAATTAATGCATAAATATTTGCATTGGAAATATATTAATTATATATATTAATATATGTCCAAATATTATGCCAATTATAAAGGAGCTCTGGAATAATATATATAGCTCCTGCAAAAATTGGCATAAGTTAAATAAATGATTTAATATATTTTTTTAAATCAAAACAAATGTCAGAAATTAGAAAACAGAAAAAAAAAGATAAAAGGGAGAAGCTTACCTGGGCTCCTCCCTGTGCAGCCCAGCCAGCTGGCCGGCCCAGCCAGCAGGCGGCCCAGCCCGTCTCCCTCCTCTGTCGTCTTCGTCCCGACAGAGGGAGGGGAGTGTGGCCGGCGCGCGCGCGCGCCACCGCGCCACGCCACCTCTCTCCCTGCCTGCCTGCCCTCCCCTCCTCGCCTCGATGCCCCTAGACGACGCCACGCCTCCCCCCTGCTCTCTCTCACTCTCCCTCGGCTCTTCCCTCCTCTCCCTCGCTCTCTCTCTCACACGGCCGAACACCACCGTCACCGCCGTTTGCCATAGCAGCCGTCTCCGGCCACCCCTCGCTCCCCCGACTAGCTCAGAAGCTCCGCCACAACCCCCTCTTCCTCCCCACCGCTCCACGGGCCTCCGGAAGCCCTGCATCGCCGCCACGTCGCCGTTCCCCTCTTCGGGCTCCGACCATCATCGCCGTCGAATTCGCCGTCTCCAGCGCGTCTCCGAGCCCGCTTCGACGCCCACTGCAACCGCGGTGAGCCCCCGAGTCGTTTCCCCCTTCTCCCCTGGTCTCTTTCGACCTCTAGGCCTTAGCCCCACCTTGGCCGAGAGCTCCACGCCGCCGGCGATGTCGCCGTTGTGGCCACGGTCACCATAGCACCCAACCGAGCACACTATCGTGCTCCACACTTCACTAGGAACACGCAGCACGCACCAACGCCTCACCAAACACCCTGCAACGCCGATTCCGGCCGCACCCGAACTCCGGCGGCCGCAGCCGAGCTCGCCGCCGTCGACTCCGGCCACCCCAGGCCCAGCCACGGCCACCGTTCAACGCGCGAGAGCAAGGGCTCTCCAACGAGCCCAAGCACGGCCTCGCTCGTGCCCTGTAGCGCGATCCCGCGTCGCGCCGCCGTCTCGGGCCTCGCCGGCGTCGTGTCGCCGGTGGGTTTGACCCACTTTGACCACGGCAGGAACCCCCTGAGTCCCTGACAGGTGGGCCCAGCCCTGTAGCTAATTAGGATTAGCGCTAACCACTGTTAGTTAACCCCCTGACACTGACCAGTGGGCCCCAGCGCCACTAATCCCTAATTAGGATTAATTTAAACCTGTTAAACCCCCCCTGTCACTGACGTGTGGCCCCCACACGTCAGGTTTGACCCCAGCCAGCCGCAGTTGACTACTGACGTCATGCTGACGTCATGTTGGCGCAATAATTATAATTTCTGGATTTAATTTAAATCAGGAAATTCCAGAATATTATTTAAACTTCAAAAAATCATAACTTTTATTCTGTAACTCCAAATTGGACAAATTATATATGAAAAATGATCAGAAAAATCCAATCTATCCATCTGTACTATTTTCATGCATGATCAAACAAGTTAAATTGATGTTTTAAGCAGAATAAGGAAAAGCACCTTAAGAGGCCATGTTTGAGTTTGAAATTTGAATCTTTGATTCAAATTTGTTCAAACCCTTCTGGTTTTAGTTGCATTAGCCCAACACACTCATATTGCCATGTTTCATGCATGCATCATATTGTTGCACATTGTTTGGTGATGGTTGTGTATCGGTGTCCTTTGCGACAGGTTCTGCCTCCGAGGAGTACCGTGATTACCCTAACGAAGAACCGTATCCGTGCATCGAACCATCAGGCAAGCAACCAACCATTTGATCATATCGATACAATCCCATGTTCTCGCTCCTGCTCTCTTTTACTGCATTAAGACAACGCGTTTCAAACTGCTGTATGCTACGGTAGTTGAACCCCTTTCCTCTGCATGACCTGTCATTGCCACAGTAACTAGATGAAACCCACTAGCATGTGTAGGAGTTGATTGAGCCATATGTATGTGTTGTTCCTACCTTGCTATGCCTGCTATGCTTAGAGTCGTGTCAGGTCTGGTTCATCTGGGGGATGGGCTAGAGTGAAATGTTATGTCGGTAATGAGAGTGGTGTGGTGAACACGATTTGGTAAAGGTATCGATGAGAGGCCATGTAGGAGTACATGGTGGGTTGTTTCATTGAAGCCGACCTTAAGCACTGAGATCTGTATGTGTGATTTAAGAATCAGCTACTACCATGCATTGGGCCCGAAACCAATGGACCCTCTCGGCTTCTTATTCACCCTAGTTCTCCGTCCAGGAGTTGCAAGTAGTTTCTGGTGTTTGTAGCCTACTGGAGGCCGTGGACAGCGCTGACCGTAGGGGTGGGCTGTGATGCGGTAGGTACGTGGCCGGGTGTACCGAATACCCGTTAGGTATCTCGGGAACCCTGTTCACATCGTTCGGGGCCGTATGGGAAACCTCGGCCGGACTCCCTGCGGATGGAACCCGAATAGGCGATAAACCTGGACTGGAGGCTTAGGTGATTAGGTAGGTCGTGGCGGACACCCACGTTGGGCTTCCGCTTGAAGGTTGCCGAGTACATGTCGTGTAAACGACGGTAAGTGGTGAGAGCCTGTATGAAGAAGTACACCCCTGCAGGGTTAACATGATCTATTCGAATAGCCGCGTCCGCGGTAAAGGACTACTTGGTTGCCTATACAGTTCATAGACAAGTAAATGGAAACTACTAAAAGCCTCAAGATAAGTGTGAGTGCCGAGGATGGCTCTTCCGTAGGAAGACGGAGGTGGATCCTCGGTAGTGTATTGAAGTGGTGAGTAGTGGACTCGTGTGCGCAAAACCATTTCAAGTTGGAGTATCGTAGGATAGCCTAGCCAAGAGTCAAAGCTGGCTTGCTGCAATAACTCCACCAACCCTTCTTGATAATATGCATGTATGTAGGATCTGATGTAAGTCTTGCTGAGTACCTTTGTACTCATGTTGCTATAATCTACATTTTTACAGAAGACGCTGCAACCCCTTCTGATGGGTTCTATGTAGACGTTGACATCAACGAGTAGGCTAAAGACCCAGGTGGTGACCCTGAGCTTGTGATGGACCACGTAGTATAACTAGGCTTTCCAAGCCTCTTTTATTTTACTAGTTGTCTGTACTCAGACAAGTTACTTCCGCTGCTGGTTTGTATGACTGTATGGCTTGTATGTTGGGTCGTGAGACCCGTACCTTTGTGTATGTTATGTATGGCTCCCTGAGCCTTAAATAAAGTACTTGTGTCGTAGAGTCATGTTGTGATGCTTCGTTGTATTTGCACATATCGAGCATATTGTGTGTATGATTGAAATGCTTGGTATGTGTGGGATCTGACTATCTAGTTGTTTATCTTTAGTAGCCTCTCTTACCGGGAAATGTCTCCTAGTGTTACCGCTGAGCCATGGTAGCTTGCTACTGCTCTGGAACACTTAGGCTGGCCGGCATGTGTCCTTCTTCGTTCCTGTGTCTGTCCCTTCGGGGAAATGTCACGCATTGAGTACCGGAGTCCTGTTAGCCCGCTACAGCCCGGTTTACCGGAGTCCTGCTAGCCCAGTGCTACAGCCCGGACCCACTTGCTGTTGACCGACACGTTCGAAGCTGGGTCATGGATGCCTGTCCCTGTAAGTCTGTGCCACTTTGGGTTTACGACTAGTCATGTCAGCCCGGGCTCCTTATCATATGGATGCTAGCGACACTATCATATACGTGAGCCAAAAGGCGCAAACGGTCCCGGGCAAAGGTAAGGCGACACCCGTGGGGATACCGTGCGTGAGGCCGCAAAGTGATATGAGGTGTTACCGGCTAGATCGATGTGACATCGAGTCGGGGTCCTGACAGCGTTGGCATCAGAGCCGGACTGCCTGTAGGTTCTCCAAGCCAAACTGGTCGATGTTGAGTCTAGAAATTCTTTAGTTATATGTAGGGGGAATTGTTTGTGGGTTGGAACGTAAGGCTCTTTTTACTCCTTTATCTTATGACATTTTGATCTGAGTCAGTCCATTCTTCCACCGGGGGTTAAGGAATTAGGATCTGTTCTCTCTATCAGGATCACGTGTTACTAATCAGTAGTACCTTATAAGTTTGATGGATACAAGCCTAGTTCAGTTCTACTACCACATTATGTTGTTAGAATGGATTCAGAACTTTGACATGATGATGTTGAGTGTGTACGAAATCCTTTGTCAAATGTCTCAAAATCCTTCTTGAGCATTTACAGCTGTTATGCTGCCGAAATTTTGCTAGAAATTCTAATGCCTTTGCATTATGATTGTGCTTTCAGATGGCCACTCGCGACCTCAATCAAGTGGTTCGCCTGACTCGATGCCTAGATGTACCCGGCCATACGGCCAAGTTGGTCAGGGTAATGACCGAGGCTGGATACCGCTGGTATCCCGAGTACACGGTCGAAGAGCAATTCCGAGATTTTAATCAAAGCCAGTATCTCTGCACTGTCAGGATATTTCCATCTTATCCTGGATCCACCGAGCCTCTTCACTGCTCCTATGGACTCGGGGTTACTATTGAGATGGCTGTGCAGGACGCCGCCTACTCTATGATGACCATTATGCGAGTCAGATCTGGTCTATTTCGGGACTCTGATTTCCGGTATATGCCAGGATCACTTCCGGGAGCACAAGG
Organism: Triticum aestivum; assembly: GCF_018294505.1. Lineage (NCBI taxonomy): Eukaryota > Viridiplantae > Streptophyta > Magnoliopsida > Poales > Poaceae > Triticum > Triticum aestivum. The sequence continues at coordinate 97,883,461 of NC_057795.1, read as the reverse complement.
GTATCTCCAGGCTATTTATGCTAACCCCACTCAGGAGGATTCACGGACTCGCACCACTGCTGAGATGCTCGAGGATAAGGACCGTGAAAATCGGGCCTTGAGGTTAGAGCTCTTCAATACCCATGCTGACCACTGGGCCACTTTGACTCGGTTCGCACTGGCGGTGCAAGCTGGATTTTCAGATATGCGCGATCTCTATCCTGTGAGATCTGCTCTGCCAGACGTGATGGGTTGGCGTGATGTAGGAGGCATCACCCCACCTCGCGGTCCCCGCAGGCCACCGTCTGTTGGTCCAAGGCCTCATCCTAGCCCCTATGGTCCACAAGCTCCGCGAGATCGTCTGTTTCCGGATGATCATGTTGAGCTCCCAGGCTATGGAGGTGACTTCTACGAGGACTACTACGGATCGGTCTGAGTTAGTGGTAGTATCACTAGTTCACACTAGCTGTGTCTTCTATCGTCCCGCGTGACTCGTGGGATATGACCTAGTTTGTACTCTTCCCGGAGGTGTAGAAAAATAATGTATAGGAGCTTGGGATGCCTCCGATGAGATGTAATCCTCTTTTCACCGTATTAGTACTTTGTTTGGTCTTGTACTAAACCCTGTATGGTGTGTATGACGATGGAATAAAAGAAGCAGTTTCTGTATCTACCATGTCATACGGATGATCATCTTGCATTCGGAGTTATTCCTTACATTATGTGTCCTATGTCGGAATTTTATCATCCTGACTAAGTCATTGTCTTGTTTACCTAGGATGGTCAACACGCGCACTAACCCTGCTCCTCAAGAGCAGGCCGAAGGCAGTGAAGTCAGGGATGCAAATCTGCCTCATCCTCCTTCCCTAGCCGAGGTTATGATGGAAGCTAAGAGAAACAAGCGGGAGACCAACCGTTTGTTGGAGCGTATTGAACAGAACACAGCACACCATCAGAGGACTAACGTGGTGTCACTCAGTGATTTTATCAAATTACATCCACCCACGTTCCACCACTCCGTCGAGCCTCTCGACGCTGATGACTGGCTTCGCAGTATCGCTCACAAACTGCGTTCCGCGCTGGTAGCGGAGGCTGACAAGGTCACCTTTGCTGCATATCATCTTGAAGGCCCCGCCAGTCTATGGTGGGAGAATTATGGAGCTATGCGCCCAGCGGGCCATGTCACTACTTGGGCTGAGTTCAGTGAGGCTTTCCGTGAACATCACATTCCGGAGGGTCTCATGGACCGTAAACGTGAAGAATTTTGCAGTTTCACCCAAGGCCGACTTTCTGTGGATGTTTACAGCAGGGAGTTCGGTAATCTCGCACGATATGCAACCGAGGAAGTTTCTACTGACGCCAAGAAGCAAGCAAGGTTCCGTAAGGGCCTTAGTCCTGAGCTTCGCCGTGACCTTCGTCTGCATGAGTGCACATCTTTTCAGAAACTTGTCAACAAAGCCATCAGTGCTGAAACTGGTCAGACTGACTATGACGCAACACGCAAGCATGGCTGTGACATGGGTTCCTCATCCGGTGCTGGTCCTCAGAAGCGCCGCGTGTGGGTGCCCAACACCGCCCTGCCACCCAGGTTCACACCGAGGCCATCTTTCCAGGCGGCTCGCCCTGTTCAACAGTCTGCACCGGCCAAGCCCTATGGGGGTCCAACTAACAATGCTCCTCCACGTACCAGTTCCGTGACTTGTTTCAAATGTGGGGAATCTGGTCACTATATGCGTGAGTGTCCCCAGACCAACCCCAACCAGTCTGCTAAAGCTGTTGGCCGTGGCAAGCCGACAGGAAAAATATTCCACGCCAAGCCGGTCACCGCTTCACGTGGCCATGTCAACTGTATCTCTGCCGAAGAAGCTCAAGAGGATCCCAACGTCGTTCTCGGTACGCTTCTTGTTAATTGCCACCCGGCATCTGTTCTTTTAGATACAGGAGCCTTTCATTCTTTTATATCCGAAAATTATGCTCGTTTGCATAACGTTGCATTCTGTGACATGCCATCCACCATGGAAATTTCTACCCCTGGTTCTAGATGGCAGACCTCTAGGGTAAGTTATGGAAATGAAATCCAAGTCGACAGACTTGTTTTCCTCGCATCTTTGATAGCCCTTAAATCTTCAGATATTAATATCATTTTGGGTATGGACTGGATGTCAGCTCATCAAGCCAAAATTGATTGCTTCTCTAGGACTGTTCAACTCACCCATCCTTCGGGGAAGATAGTCAATGTCTTGACCCGAATAGCTAAGCGACAATTATATTCTCTTAACGCCAGCCCTTTGCCAGACCTTGAGGACATTCCGGTAGTCCGTGACTTCCCGGATGTTTTTCCAGAAGAATTGCCAGGTGTTCCACCTGACAGGGATGTTGAGTTCGTAATAGACCTCATTCCAGGAACTGTTCCGATTGCTAGAAGACCTTATAAGATGGCACCACTAGAACTAGCCGAGCTTAAGAAACAACTCGATGAGTCCTTGAAAAAGGGTTTCATCCGACCTAGCTCATCTCCGTGGGCTTGCCCCGTCCTATTCGTCAAGAAGAAGGATGGTACGGACCGGATGGTTGTAGATTACCGACCTGTCAACTTGGTCACAATCAAGAACAAATATCCGCTTCCCAGGATCAACGATCTGTATGATCAGCTCGCTGGATCCTCAGTCTTCTCCAAGATGGATTTGAGGTTGGGCTACCATCAAATCAAAATCAGAAATGGGGACATCCCTAAAACGGCCTTTGTTACTCGTTATGGCCAATACGAGTACACCGTCATGTCCTTCGGTTTAACCAACGCTCCAGCCACCTTTCTCGGTTAATGAACTCAATCTTCATGGAGTATTTGGATAAATTCGTCGTAGTTTATCTCGATGATATACTCATCTACTCCAAGAACGAGGAAGAACATGCCGAACATCTAAGGCTAGTGTTGAAGAAACTTCGAGAGCATCGCCTTTATGCCAAATTTTCTAAATGTGAATTCTGGTTGTCAGAAGTGACCTATCTGGGTCATGTAATATCTGGTAAAGGTATTGCTGTTAACCCTGAGCGAGTTCAAGCCGTCCTTAACTGGACTCCACCTGAATCGGTCAAGCAAGTTCGGAGTTTTCTAGGCTTAGCGAGCTATTGTCGTCGCTTTGTCGAGAACTTCTCCAAGGTTGCTAAACCTCTAACCGAACTCCTCAAGAAAGATAAGAAGTTCGAGTGGACTCCACAATGTGAGCACAGCTTTCAGGAACTGAAAAGACGCCTGACTTCTGCTCCCGTACTGGTACCGCCAGACTTCTCCAAAGACTTTGTTATCTACTGCGATGCCTCGCGACAAGGACTAGGTTGCATCCTTATGCAAGATCGACATGTAATTGCCTACGCTTCACGACAATTGCACCCACATGAGGAGAATTATCCCACTCATGATCTAGAGCTTGCAGCCGTAGTCTATGCACTTAAGACCTGGCGACATTACCTCCTCGGTAACCGTTGCGAAATATTCACTGATCACCAAAGTCTGAAGTACATTTTCACCCAACCGGATCTGAACCTCAGGCAAAGACGTTGGGTTGAGTTGATCACAGACTTCGATTTAGGGATAACCTACACCCCAGGGAAAGCCAACGTCATGGCTGATGCGCTAAGTCGTAAATCTTATTGTAACAACCTGATGTTACAACAAAGTCAACCGCTTCTCCATGAGGAATTTCGGAAGCTTAACCTTCACATTGTTCCTCAAGGTTTTCTTTCCACCTTGGTGGCAAAACCTACCCTTACGGATCAGGTTATCAAAGCACAGAAGGTAGATCCGGGAATCTCCCGCATCAAGAGAAACGTTCAGAAAGGAATTGCAAATTGTTTCTCCATTAATGATCAAGGGGTCGTATACTTCGGGGATCGACTAGTGGTTCCCAAAGTGCGCAACCTGAGGCGATTGATCCTTAAGGAAGCTCATGAATCTCCTCTCACTATTCATCCCGGTAGTACTAAGATGTATCAGGACCTACGCCAGAGGTTCTGGTGGACTAGGATGAAGAGAGAAATTGCTCAGTATATTGCTAATTGCGACGTCTGTCGTCGTGTAAAAGCAGAGCATCAACGGCCTGCTGGCACCCTTCAACCCTTAGCTATTCCTGAGTGGAAATGGGATAAAATTGGTATGGATTTCATTACCGGTTTTCCCAGGACCAAGAGAGGGAATAATGCTATCTTCGTCGTTGTCGATCGTCTTTCCAAAGTAGCCCATTTCCTACCTGTTCGTGAGAGTATAACCGCTAGTCAGCTGGCAGACTTATACATCTCCCGTATAGTGTCTCTTCATGGTGTTCCTTTGGAAATCAACTCGGATCGAGGAAGTCTTTTCACCTCTCGATTTTGGGAAAGTTTCCAAAATGCTATGGGAACCCGTCTCTCCTTTAGCACCGCCTTCCACCCTCAGTCGAGTGGTCAAGTGGAACGCGTCAACCAAATTCTAGAAGACATGCTTCCAGCCTCTGTTATCTCGTTCGGAATGGACTGGGAGAAGTGCCTTCCATTTGCCGAATTCGCTTACAACAACAGCTATGAATCTAGCTTGGGTAAAGCCCCTTTTGAAGTTCTCTATGGACGACGGTGTCGAACACCCCTTAACTGGTCAGAGACCGGGGAAAGACAATTCTTTGGCCCGGATATGATTCAGGAAGCAGAAGAACAAGTTCGTATCGTTCGTGAAAAGTTGAAAACAGCCCAATCTCGTCAAAAGAGTCAATATGACCGAAAACATAAGGCTATGACTTTCGAGGTTGACGAGAAGGCTTATCTTCGGGTCACCCCTCTGAAGGGAACCCATCGTTTCGGTATCAAAGGCAAATTGGCTCCTCGTTGCATTGGACCTTTTCGCATTCTCGCCAAACGAGGAGAAGTTGCCTACCAGTTGGAACTACCTCCGCACCTCTCCAGAGTCCACGATGTCTTCCACGTTTCTCAACTCAGGCGTTGCTTCTCGGATCCTATCCGTGAAGTGGACCACGAAACGCTTGATCTCCAAGATAATCTTACATATCGAGAGTACCCCATTCGTATCCTCGATCAGGCCGAACGTACCACCCGACGTCATAATATCAAGTTTCTCAAAGTTCAATGGTCGCACCATTCGGAGGATGAAGCAACCTGGGAAAGGGAGGATCGTCTTCGACTTGAGTACCCCGCCTTCTTCCCGGAGGAACCCAAATCTCGGGACGAGATTCTTTTGAGTGGGGGTGAGTTGTCACATCCTAGTTAGCCATGCATTAGAGTGTTGCATCATGTTTCCTCTTTCATCAGAAACTTGAAATGGGGATCTGTGAAACCCTCAGAATCATTTTTAAAATGACCCAAATAAAAATTTCTCCAAAAGGGTCCAAGAAAATGCTCATGTTGCTCTCTGAAAATATTGGGCAGAGATAAAAATCAAACCAATATTTTTAAGAGCTCATAGGTATTTATTTTGGGCATTTGGAATTAATGCATAAATATTTGCATTGGAAATATATTAATTATATATATTACTATATGTCCAAATATTATGCCAATTATAAAGGAGCTCTGGAATAATATATATAGCTCCTGCAAAAATTGGCATAAGTTAAATAAATGATTTAATATATTTTTTTAAATCAAAACAAATGTCAGAAATTAGAAAACAGAAAAAAAAGATAAAAGGGAGAAGCTTACCTGGGCTCCTCCCTGTGCAGCCCAGCCAGCTGGCCGGCCCAGCCAGCAGGCGGCCCAGCCCGTCTCCCTCCTCTGTCGTCTTCGTCCCGATAGAGGGAGGGGAGTGTGGCCGGCGCGCGCGCGCGCCACCGCGCCACGCCACCTCTCTCCCTGCCTGCCTGCCCTCCCCTCCTCGCCTCGATGCCCCTGGACGACGCCACGCCTCCCCCCTGCTCTCGCTCACTCTCCCTCGGCTCTTCCCTCCTCTCCCTCGCTCTCTCTCTCACACGGCCGAACACCACCGTCGCCGCCGTTCGCCATAGCAGCCGTCTCCGGCCACCCCTCGCTCCCCCGACTAGCTCAGAAGCTCCGCCACAACCCCCTCTTCCTCCCCACCGCTCCACGGGCCTCCGGAAGCCCTGCATCGCCGCCACGTCGCCGTTCCCCTCTTCGGGCTCCGACCATCATCGCCGTCGAATTCGCCGTCTCCAGCGCGTCTCCGAGCCCGCTTCGACGCCCACTGCAACCGCGGTGAGCCCCCGAGTCGTTTCCCCCTTCTCCCCTGGTCTCTTTCGACCTCTAGGCCTTAGCCCCACCTTGGCCGAGAGCTCCACGCCGCCGGCGATGTCGCCGTCGTGGCCACGGTCACCGTAGCACCCAACCGAGCACACTATCGTGCTCCACACTTCACTAGGAACACGCAGCACGCACCAACGCCTCACCAAACACCCTGCAACGCCGATTCCGGCCGCACCCGAACTCCGGCGGCCGCAGCCGAGCTCGCCGCCGTCGACTCCGGCCACCCCAGGCCCAGCCACGGCCACCGTTCGACGCGCGGGAGCAAGGGCTCTCCAACGAGCCCAAGCACGGCCTCGCCCGTGCCCTGTAGCGCGATCCCGCGTCGCGCCGCCGTCTCGGGCCTCGCCGGCGTCGTGTCGCCGGTGGGTTTGACCCACTTTGACCACGGCAGGAACCCCCTGAGTCCCTGACAGGTGGGCCCAGCCCTGTAGCTAATTAGGATTAGCGCTAACCACTGTTAGTTAACCCCCTGACACTGACCAGTGGGCCCCAGCGCCACTAATCCCTAATTAGGATTAATTTAAACCTGTTAAACCCCCCCTGTCACTGACGTGTGGCCCCCACACGTCAGGTTTGACCCCAGCCAGCCGCAGTTGACTACTGACGTCATGCTGACGTCATGCTGGCGCAATAATTATAATTTCTGGATTTAATTTAAATCAGGAAATTCCAGAATATTATTTAAACTTCAAAAAATCATAACTTTTATTCTGTAACTCCAAATTGGACAGATTATATATGAAAAATGATCAGAAAAATCCAATCTATCCATCTGTACTATTTTCATGCATGATCAAACAAGTTAAATTGATGTTTTAAGCAGAATAAGGAAAAGCACCTTAAGAGGCCATGTTTGAGTTTGAAATTTGAATCTTTGATTCAAATTTGTTCAAACCCTTCTGGTTTTAGTTGCATTAGCCCAACACACTCATATTGCCATGTTTCATGCATGCATCATATTGTTGCACATTGTTTGGTGATGGTTGTGTATCGGTGTCCTTTGCAACAGGTTTTGCCTCCGAGGAGTACCGTGATTACCCTAACGAAGAACCGTATCCGTGCATCGAACCATCAGGCAAGCAACCAACATTTTGATCATATCGATACAATCCCATGTTCTCGCTCCTGCTCTCTTTTACTGCATTAAGACAACGCGTTTCAAACTGCTGTATGCTACGGTAGTTGAACCCCTTTCCTCTGCATGACCTGTCATTGCCACAGTAACTAGATGAAACCCACTAGCATGTGTAGGAGTTGATTGAGCCATATGTATGTGTTGTTCCTACCTTGCTATGCCTGCTATGCTTAGAGTCGTGTCAGGTCTGGTTCATCTGGGGGATGGGCTAGAGTGAAATGTTATGTCGGTAATGAGAGTGGTGTGGTGAACACGATTTGGTAAAGGTATCGATGAGAGGCCATGTAGGAGTACATGGTGGGTTGTTTCATTGAAGCCGACCTTAAGCACTGAGATCTGTATGTGTGATTTAAGAATCAGCTACTACCATGCATTGGGCCCGAAACCAATGGACCCTCTCGGCTTCTTATTCACCCTAGTTCTCCGTCCAGGAGTTGCAAGTAGTTTCTGGTGTTTGTAGCCTACTGGAGGCTGTGGACAGCGCTGACCGTAGGGGTGGGCTGTGATGCGGTAGGTACGTGGCACGGTGTACCGAATACCCGTTAGGTATCTCGGGAACCCTGTTCACATCGTTCGGGGCCGTATGGGAAACCTCGGCCGGACTCCCTGCGGATGGAACCTGGATAGGCGATAAACCTGGACTAGAGGCTTAAGTGTTTAGGTAGGTCGTGGTCTACACCCACGTCGGCTTTCGCTTGAAGTCTGCCGAGCACATGTCGTGTGCAGACGCTAAGTGGTGGAAACATGTATGAAGAAGTACACCCCTGCAGGGTTATCATGATCTATTCGAATAGCCGCGTCCGCGGTAAAGGACTACTTGGTTGCCTATACAGTTCATAGACAAGTAAATGGAAACTAATAAAAGCCTCAAGATAAGTGTGAGTGCCGAGGATGGCTCTTCCGTAGGAAGACGGAGGCGGATCCTCGGTAGTGTATTGAAGTGGTGAGTAGTGGACTCGTGTGCGCAAAACCATTTCAAGTTGAAGTATCGTAGGATAGTCTAGCCAAGAGTCAAAGCTGGCTTGCTGCAATAACTCCACCAACCCTTCTTGATAATATGCATGTATGTAGGATCTGATGTAAGTCTTGCTGAGTACCTTTGTACTCATGTTGCTATAATTTACATTTTTACAGAAGACGCTGCAACCCCTTCTGATGGGTTCTATGTAGACGTTGACATCAACGAGTAGGCTAAAGACCCAGGTGGTGACCCTGAGCTTGTGATGGACCACGTAGTATAGCTAGGCTTTCCAAGCCTCTTTTATTTTACTAGTTGTCTGTACTCAGACAAGTTACTTCCGCTGCTGGTTTGTATGACTGTATGACTTGTATGTTGGGTCGTGAGACCCGTACCTTTGTGTATGTTATGTATGGCTCCCTGAGCCTTAAATAAAGTACTTGTGTCGTAGAGTCATGTTGTGATGCTTCGTTGTATTTGCACATATCGAGCATATTGTGTGTATGATTGAAATGCTTGGTATGTGTGGGATCTGACTATCTAGTTGTTTATCTTTAGTAGCCTCTCTTACCGGGAAATGTCTCCTAGTGTTACCGCTGAGCCATGGTAGCTTGCTACTGCTCTGGAACACTTAGGCTGGCCGGCATGTGTCCTTCTTCGTTCCTGTGTCTGTCCCTTCGGGGAAATGTCACGCATTGAGTACCAGAGTCCTGTTAGCCCGCTACAGCCCGGTTTACCGGAGTCCTGCTAGCCCAGTGCTACAGCCCGGACCCACTTGCTGTTGACCGACACGTTCGAAGCTGGGTCATGGATGCCTGTCCCTGTAAGTCTGTGCCACTTTGGGTTTACGACTAGTCATGTCAGCCTGGGCTCCTTATCATATGGATGCTAGCGACACTATCATATACGTGAGCCAAAAGGCGCAAACGGTCCCGGGCAAAGGTAAGGCGACACCCGTGGGGATACCGTGCGTGAGGCCGCAAAGTGATATGAGGTGTTACCGGCTAGATCGATGTGACATCGAGTCGGGGTCCTGACAAGCGTCAACGATCACATCGTCGGTACAACGTCTACCGAGGGGGAACAACACCGGCAAACACAGAAGAAACACGATCAATACAATGCACAATATGATGCATGCTATGACATGGCAATATGAATGTGTTTTGGGCTAATGCACCTAGCTATGATTTAAATGAAGTTGGTTTGAATACATCATTCAAATTCCAGCTCCATATATGATTATTTAAATGCCCTTTATTTGTTTTGTCCAAAACAGAGGACAAACATTGTTCAAACATGCATGAAAATGGTACAGATGGATTCCTTGAATTTTTCGGATAATTTTTCATATATAAATTATTTCATTTGGAGTTACGGTTGAATTTCTATGAATTTTAGAAGTTTTGGACATTTTTCTGAAAATAATAAATCATTTAAGATTTATTTAAATTCCAGAAACAAATACTGCGTCAGCATGACATATTAGTGACGTCAGAAAGTCAACGGGGCTGGTTAGTGACTAATTAAGCCAGCCACGTCAGCTGGCCGGAGATTAGCCGGCGACGACCACAGAGCACGGCGGGGGCACGCCGGACTTGCGCTAGGGGCATCGGATTCGCGCGCTGAGGGCACCAGGGCATATCCCTCGCTCTTGCGCATCCAGAGAGCCAAATGGGAGGGGCTGGGGTGGATCATGATCGCCGAAGTCGAGCTCGTGGCGTCTCTAGGGAGTAGCAGAGGCAAGCAGGGAGGCAGGAGGTGGCCGAGCGCGTGCCGGCGTGCGTCGGCCACGCGCGCTGCCTACTGGCGCGAGGAAGACGACAGGGGGGAGTGGAGATGGGCTGGGCCGGCTTCTGCAGCAGGCCGCACAGGTAGGCGCCAGGTAGGTCTTCTGCTTTTATTTTTATATTTATGTTCTATTTTTCTTTTATTTAATCTTTTGCCACTGTTTTGAATTTAAAATAATTCAAACAATGCCAAAAACTCCTCTGAATATTTTTATTTTGCTAGATGGACTTTTCCAAAAGCTCATAAAATATTTCAAGGGTATTTGAAATTATATTCTAATTATAGGAATATAATTCAAATTCAAATAGCTAATGATTTAAATTCAAAGTCCCAAGATTAAGTCCTTAAAAATGTTCAATATTTTGGTTGGGACCAGAACCCTTGCCAAAAATTATCAAACATTTAAGAAGAGCATTTTGGAACAATGAATGAGATTTTAGGGTTTTTGCCCTTCTTTTATTTAAGTTTTTTGAGGCTTCCAAATTTCCTCAGTTCAAGTTTCAAAAATTTAAACATGATGCAAACACTAGGCAGCACCAAAAGCTAGGGATGTGACATAATGGCAACAATAAAATACATGCCTTGCTACCCCTACTATCACTGGGTGAGGACACTGCAAGATTGAACCCATCACAAAGCAACTCTCCCATGGCAAGATAGATCAATCTAGTTGGCCAAACCAAATCAATAGATTGGAGATAAATGCAAAGCTATTTAAATCATGCATAAAAGAGTTTAGAGAAGACTCAAATAATATTAATAGATAATCTGATCATGAATTTACAATTCATCGAATCTCAACAAACGCACCGCAAAAGAAGATTACATCAGATAAAACTCCAAGAACATCGAGCAGAACTTTGTATTGAAGATCAAAGATAGAGTAGAAGCCATCTAGCTACTAGCTATGGACCCGTAGGTCTGTGGTAAACTACTCACACATCATCGAAATGGCAGCAAGGTTGGTGTAGAGGCCCTCCATGACCGAATCCCCCTCTAACAGAGTGCTAGAAAAGGCCCCAAGATGGGATCTCACGAGAACAGAAGCTTGCAGCGGCGGAAAAGTATTTTTGTGGATGCTTCTGGTATAGGGGGAATCTATATTTGGGTATTTATGGAGCTGGAATTAGGCTTATGAGGTCTATGAGGGGCCCACAAGCCAGGGGCGCGCCCTACCCCCCAAGGCGCGTCCCCGGGGCTTGTGGCCGCCTCGTAGGTCTTCTGGCCTCCTCCCCATGTCTCCTGGTTTTCTTCTGGTCCAAAAAAATCACCGCAAAGTTTTATTCCATTTGGACTCCATTTGATATTCCTTTTCTGAAAAGTCAAAAACAAGGAAAAAACAACAACTCGCACTCGGCACTAGGTTAATAGGCCAATCCCCAAAAATGATATAAAGTACCAAAATGCATATAAAACATCCAAGATGGACATTATAATAGCATGTAATAATAATAAATTTTAGATACGTTGGAGACGTATCAAACATCCCCAAGCTTAATTCCTGCTCGTCTCGAGTAGGTAAATGATAAAACAAAACTTTTGATGTGGAATACTACCAAACATGTTTATCAATTTTATTTTATTTTATGTGGTATGAATATTCAGATCCATAAGATTCAAAACAAAAGTTTAATATTGACATAAAACAATAATACTTCAAGCATACTAATAAAGCAATCATAGTTTTTCAAAGTATCATGGCCAAAGAAAGTTACCCCTACAAAATCATATACTCTGGTCATGCTCTATCTTCATCACACAATGTATTTATCATGCACAACCCCGATCACAAGCCAAGCAATTGTTTCACACATTTGATGTTCTAAAGCCTTTTCAACTTTCACGCAATACATGAGCGCGAGCCATGGATATAGCACTATAGATGGAATAGAATATGATGGCGGAGGTTGTGTGGAGAAGAACAAAAGGAGAAAATCTCACATCAACTAGACAAATTAATAGGCTACGGAGATGCCCATCAATTGATATCGATGCAAGTGAGTAGGGATTGCCATGAAACGGATGCACTAGAGCTATAATTGTATGAAAGCCCAAAAGAAAACTAAGTGGGTGCGCATCCAACTTGCTTCCTCACGAAGACCTAGGGTAATTTAAGGAATCCCATCATTGGAATACACAAGTCAAGTTCTATAATGAAAAATTCCCACTAGTAATATGAAAGTGACAAAATAGGAGACTCTCTATCATGAAGAACATGGTGCTACTTTGAAGCACAAGTGTGGAAAAAGGATAGTAATATTGTCCCTTCTCTCTTTTTCTCTCATTTTTCTTTTTTTCTTTTGGGCTCTTTGGCCACCTTTTTTTAGTGGGCTCGTTGGCCTCTTTTTTTATTTTTTGTCCGGAGTCTCACCTCTACTTGTGGGAGAATCGTAGCCTCCATCATTCGTTCCTCACATGGGACAATGCTCTAATAATGATGATCATCACACTTTTATTTCTTACAACTCAATACTCAAACAAACATGTGACTCTATATGAATGCCTCATGCATATGAGAAGAATATGACAATGATGGTGTGTGTCATAATGAATGGTGGAGGTTGCATGGTAATATATATAGGAATGACTATGGAAATGCCATAATAGGTAGGTGCGGTGGCTGTTTTGAGGAAGGGTATATGGTGGGTTTAATGCACCGGCGAAAATTGCACGGTACTAGAGAGGCTAGCAATGATGGAAGGGTGAGAGTGTGTATAATCCATGGACTCAACATTAGTCATAAAAAACTCATATATTTATTGCAAAAAATTATTATCCCTCGAAACAAAGTAATAATACGCATGCTCCTAGGTGGATAGATTGGTAGGAAAAGACCATCGCTCGTCCCCGACCGCTACTCATGAGGAAGCCAATCAAAACTAAATCATGCTCTAACTTTATCACACCACGGTTCACCATACATGCATGCTTTAGGAATCACAAACTTTAACACAAGTATTTTTACCCAACCACAATTACCAACTAGCATGACTCTAATATCACCATCTTTACATCCTAAAACAAATGCAAGGAATCCAACTTCTCATATATTCAATGATCTTCATGAAAGTTATTATATCCCTCTTGAATGCCCATCATATTAGGACTAAATTCATAACCTAAACCAATTGCCATACTATTTTCAAGAGTCCCAAAATAATATAAGTGAAGCATGAGAGTTCATCAATTTCTATAAAATAAAACCACCGCCGTGCTCCAAAAAGGTATAAGTGAAGCACTAGAGCAACTGCCTAGCTCAAAAGATATAAGTGAAGCACATAGAATATTCTAACAAATTCATGACTAATGTGCGTCCCTCTCAAAAGGTGTGTACAGAAAGGATGATTGTGGCAAACTGAAAAGCAAAGACTCATATAATACAAGACGCTCCAAGCAAAACACATATCATGTAGTGAATAAAAATATAGCCTCAAATAATTTTACCGATGGATTGAAGACAAAAGAGGGAATGCCATCAGGGGCATCCCCAAGCTTAGATGCTTGGTTCTCCTTGAATTTAACTTGGGGTGCCTTGGGCATCCCCAACCTTAGGCTCTTGCAACTCCTTACTCCGTTGTCCATCAAAACTTTACCCAAAACTTGAAAACTTCACAACACAAAACTCAACAGAAAACTCATAAGCTCCATTAGAATAAGAAAAGCAAATCACCACTTAGGTACTGTTGTGAACTCATTTTAAATTCATATTGGTGTTATATATATTGTATTCCAACTTCTCCATGGTTCATACCCTGTACTACCCATAGATTCATCAAAATAAGTAAACAACACGTAGAAAACAGAATTTGTCAAAAACAGAACAGTCTGCAAAGATATGAATATTAATCATACTTCTGTAAAAAAATCCGAAAAATTAGGACAAAAGAGGACATTCATATATAAATCTTGTGTAAAAAATTCAGAGCTTTATCGTGCTTCTGTGAATTTTCAAAATTCCAGGATTGGACGCAAAAGTTTTTTTTTCAGCATGATGAAATCAACTATCACCATAGATCATCCAAAGGTTTTACTTGGCACAAACACTAATTAAAACACTAAAACATAATTATTACAGAAGTAATATTGTGGGTTTATTCAAAAACATAAGCAAAAACAAAAAAAAACACAAAAAAAAAATTGGGTTGCCTCCCAACAAGCGTTATTGTTAATGCCCCTAGCTAGGCATAATGAATAGATCTAGGTGTTGTCATCTTTGGTATTTAATCTATAAGTAGCCCTCATAATAGATTCATATGGAAACTTAATTTTCTTTCTTGTAAAGTGTTCCATGCCCATCCTTAATGGAAACTGAAATCTAAGTTTCCTTCTTTGATATCAATAATTGCACCAATAGTTGTAAGGAAAGGTCTACCAAGAATAATATGGCATGTGGAATTGCAATCTATATCAAGCACAATAAAATCTACATGACATAATTCCTATTTGCAACAATAAGCATTATTAATCCTTCCTATAGGTTTCTTAATAGTGGAATCCTCTAGATGCAAATTCAAAGAACAATAATCAAGTTTATTGAAACCAAGCACATCACAAAGAGTCTTTGGAATAGTGGAAATGCTAGCACCCAAATCACATAAAGCATAGCACTCATAATATTTAATCTTAATTTTTATAGTAGGTTCCCACTCATCGTAAATCGTTGTAGGGATTGAATCTTCCAACTCAAGTGTTTATTCAAAAGATTTCATCATAGCATCAACAATATGTTTAGTAAAATCCTTATTTTGATTATAAGGACGGGTTAAATTAAGCATGAATTGCAACAAGGAAATACAATCAATTAAAGAGCAATTATCATAGTTAAAGTCCTTGAAATCCAAAAGAGTATGTTCATCGCTACCTAAAGTTTTGACCTCTTCAATCCCACTTTTATCAAAAATATTCATTAAGATCATCACCCTCCAAATTATTGTGACACCTTCTAGCTAAAGTTGACTCATCTCCAGTTCCATCTTGATCAAATTTTATATTGTAAAATAAAGATTCAATAGGAGTCACACCAATTACTTTAAGATCTTCATCATTATTCTCACACAAACTAGAAGAACATGCTTTTACAAACCAATCTTTCTTAGCACGCATCCTAGCGGTTCTTTCTTTGCTTTAATTAATAGAGATTATAATAGTTTTTAAAGACTCATTCATATCATGCTTAGGTGGCATACATCTCATCTTCAAAGAGTCAATCTGAAGAGAAATCTTATCAATGTTCCTAGCCAAATCATCAACCTTAAGCCGTTTTTCTTCTACCACATCATTGAAAATAATTTGATAATTTATAAAATACTTAATATTATTCT
Source organism: Triticum aestivum (assembly GCF_018294505.1). NCBI lineage: Eukaryota > Viridiplantae > Streptophyta > Magnoliopsida > Poales > Poaceae > Triticum > Triticum aestivum. The sequence goes on along the minus strand of NC_057795.1, from coordinate 97,868,034 downwards.
CAAGATCAGAAGGTATCTTACTACAATTTCCATAAGAATTGTTGTAGGAATTACCATAATTATTAGAGGAATTACTAGGAAACGGCCTAGGATTAAAATTGCCTCTATACGCGTTAATACCAAAATAGGTCCTACCAACAAAATTCACATCCATAGATTCATATTGTTCTCAGTGAAAGTAGACAAAGGCATATCATTAGGATCAATAGGAGCACTCTTACTAGAAATCAATTTCGTAAGTTCATCCATCTTTCCACTCAAAGTATTAATTTCTTCAATCGCATGCACTTTTTTACTAATGGAAGATCTTTTGATATGCCATTGAGAGTAATTTGTCATAATATTATCTAGGAGTTTAGTAGCTTCTCCTAATGTGATTTCCATAAAAGTACCACCCGTGGCGGAATCTAAAAGATTTCTAGATGCAAAATTCAATCCCGCATAAATTTTTTGTATGATCATCCATAAACTTAAACCATGAGTAGGGCAATTTCTTGTCATTAATTTTATCCTCTCCCAAGATAATTTCATCTCTCCCAAGATTGTGCAACATGTTCATGATCTAGTTGCTTAAAATTCATTATATCGTTCCTAAGGGAGATGATCTTAGTGGGAGGAAACAACTTGGAGACAGAAGCATCTTTACACTTATCCCATGAATCAATACTATTTTTAGGCAAAGATGAAAAGCAAGTTTTAGCACGATCTCGTAGTGAGAACGGAAATAGGTTCAATTTAAAAATATCATTATCCACATCTTTTTCTTTTGCATATCACATAATTCAACGAAACTGTTTCATTAGGGTCTGGCGTACTCCATAATGGAAGAAACGGACTTCTGTTAGAGCTCCTACGATGAAAATAGGGTCCTATTCATTGGGAGGGGTGTGGCGTACCACAAAACGAGACATCACGGGCTACTATTCCTCCATCGTCTACTGCCTCGCTCCAGCATCCACGGGTTACTGTTCATCCACCGTTGACTTCCTCTAGCCTCCACCGGCTATTGTTCATCCAGCCTCCATGGGGTCTTGTTCATCCACCCCCAACCGCCTTGGGGTGCGGCGGCATCCTTGGAGTCCTGTTCAACTAGCGACGACTGCCTACTACCATGGGGTCCTTTTCATCGAACCCCCACCAGGAACTGTTCATCCATAGCCAACCAACTAGCTGGACTCACCACGTCTCGACTCGTTCTACATATCATGCGCGTGGCAGCAACAGGCACTATTCATCTGAAGGCAACCCAACCGACCAGCTAGCTGCGTCTCCCATGGGGGTTCGATCGGCTTCAGTAAGCAGCAGAAGCGATCGATCGGGTTCAATTAGCAGCGAAGGAGTCGGTTGGGTTCAGTAAGCAGTGAAGGGATCGATCGATCAACTTCAGTACAGAGTGCTAGCAGTGCGATCGCTCGAGTTCAGTAAGTGAATATCTCTTGCTCGAGTTCAGTTAGAGCAACACGCCTCGCACCACGCACGCGTATGGGAGAGAAACAAGCAAACCACACTGCATCGCTCGGCCCGGACCATCCACCGTAACCAGGAACTATACGAAAATTTACTCTCCCTCACTTCTACCATGATTTTTTATGTCATGGACAGCCCAAAGAATGTCATGCAGGTGCGTACCCGGCCCACCCAGGACGAAGTGCCCATTTTCTGTCATGATTTTTTGACATAGAAGTAGGATCCCACCACACCTAGGATGATACGTGTTTTTGTCAAAATTATTGTCATAGAAGTGTGATAACCATGACAGACTTTTTTTGTTCGAGCCATAATTTTATGAATGTGTCTTTTTTTTAGTGCTAGAATGAAGGATTAATGGATATCCCGTTTGTGATCTATAGACAAAGCATTACTATGTACTCAACCATAACTTACCATATTTTCTCCCCTCAATTCTAAGCTATGGTTCATAAATGTGTGTCACCTCTGCCATACTTAAAGCTCTTCCAGGTAATACCTTGTCATGAATTTTATTCCAGGCACAAGTGTGTCCTTCTATGAACTAGTAAGATGCAACCACCGCACCCGTAACCTTGGGACTACTCCCTTAAAGTCACATCATCGTACATTGGGGTTTCCTAGTAGTACATGAGAGGAGTAGCAGAACATATGAACTTCTAGAGTAGATGTCATATCTCTATGTACGTGTTGTCAAGGCTAAAGTCATCCATGCAAATGATGTGACTGGGGGCTGTGACCCATACGTGGAGATTATGCATTGAAATTAAAGGTCACCAGCTGTCACTTTGGGAACTACACTAACTTCTAGTTGAACCAGGTATTTGCCTTCCCGAAGGAACACATCCAATCCTCCTATATTGAGGTCATTGTTAATGACATGGACTTTGTTAAGGACGATTTCGTTGGGCGAGTAATAATTTTAGGGCATTTATACACTGACTACATATGAAAGTGTACTACACATATGGAATGCAAACAGTTTTTCCTTTAGAAAATGTGAAGTACATAAATGTACAACTCTAACATCAAAATATGCTCAATATTTAGTCCACGCTCAGATTTTCTTGTAGTAATATATTTCCTAACACAAACCTGAAATGCTTATTTCTTAAACAATTTAATTTAACTAGATCATTGCGATAGATCCTTCAATTACACCCGAGATCTGAAACCATGCCTTACTACAAGCATTGCAATTAAATGCAACAGAAAAAATAGCATGCTTTTTCATCTTTATAGTGTCGCCATAGCATACCTGGAAGGTACACATTGTGTTTTACCTAATTTCCTCACTGCCACGCTATTCATACCATAGCGTGCTAATTTGATGCTAAATGAAATAAAATTGTAGCATTTTTGCGTGTATCTCACACCAGCCCATCAGGCATTGCTGCATAGTCCTAACTCAATCTCACTCTCTCAGATTCTACACATATAACATCCCACATGGCCTAGCCTACCCAACTTGTCACCAGTATCCCACCATCTTGTGACCGAGGGCGGCGCCAACATTCATGAGTCATGAGAGAAGGGGTGGAGGCTGTTCGTGAATGACAGTTGGTTCTCTTAATCTCATCTCCAATGGAGGCGACAGCCATGCCTTAAACTCTAGCAAGTAAGAGTTGATGACAACCAAACGCTAACAGTGTTGTTCAGTCAGCCACCACGTGAGAGGAACCTCTCTTCATCCTAGCTCCATGTAGTGGTGTCATTCTCATTCTATTTCCTCCCCAAGTCCCAATCCTTGCAAATTATGGAATCCTTAAATTACATGATGTATTTACCATTTTTATCCAAAATTCTATATGAAAATATAGCACACTATTAGCATGATATAACATTTGTTGCATCTCAAGAAGGGTGGCGCTAAATCTTGTAGCATGCTATATTTTACATTGATGCAAGTATCTATTGTTCTATTGTTGGTAGAATTTGCAAGTTCTCTTATTTTTTTTGTGCTACAATGAAATATAAGTTAGGATCATGCCTAGAATGAAGGATTAATGGATATCGCGTTTGTGATTTGAAGATAAAGCATTATTGTGTACTCAACCATGACTTACCCTATCTTATCATCAATTCTACACTATGGTTCATAATGATGTGTCACCTATTCCATACTTAAAGCTCTTCCTGGTAATACCTTGTCATGGATTTTATTGCGGCCACAAGTGTGTCCTTCTATGAACTAGTAAGATGCAACCACCACAGCCACGACCTCGGGACTACTCCCTTAAAGTTACATCATCGTACATTGGGGTTTTCCTAGTAGTAGATGAGAGGAGTTGCAGAACGTACGACCTTCTGGAGAAAATGTTGTATCTCCATGTATGTGTTGTCAAGGCCAAAGTCCTTCATGCATGACTAGGTGTTGTGACCCATATGTGGATATTAAGCTTGGAAATTACAGATCACCACCCATCACTTTGAGAAGAACACTAACTTCCAGTGGAACCAGGTATTTGCCTTCCCAAAGGAACGCATCCAATCCTGCTATATTGAGGTCATCGTTAATGACAAGGATTTTGTTAAGGATGATTTTATTGGGTGAGTTATCTTTGACCTAAATGAAGTTCCAAATAACAAGGCAACTGGCTATAGCTGCTCCATTTAATTCTAGTCTCCATGCATATTTTTCATGGCATTTCTACAGTGACTATATATGAAAGTGTATTACACATATGCAATGCAAACATTTTTTCCTTCAGAAAATGTGAAGTACATAAATGTACAACTCTAACATCAAAATATGCTCAATATTTAGTCCGCGCTCGGACGCAGTAATATACTTCCTAACACAAACCCGAAACGCTTAGATCTTGTTTCAAACAATTTAATTTAACTGTATCCTTGCGATAGATCCAACAACTATACCCGAGATTTGAAACAACGCCATAGTTCAAGCATCGCAATTAAATACAAAGGAAAACTAGCACGCTTTTTTAGCTTTATAGTGTCGCTATAGCATATCTGGAAGGCACACATTATGTTTTAACTAATTTCCTCACTATAGCGCTATTCGTGCCATAGTGTGCTATTTCGACGCTAAATGAAATAACATTTTTGCATTTTTGCGTGTATCACACGACAACCCATCGGGCATTGCTGCATTAGCTTAACTCACTCTCACACCATTAGACGCTACACATATAACATCCCACACAGCCTAGCCTACCCTACTTGTCACTAGTTTCCCACCATGGCACCATCTCTTGACCAAGGGCGGCCCAAACATTGATGACTCGTGAGAGAAGGTGGCGGAGGCTGTTCGTGAGCGACTGTTGGTTCTTTACATCCCATCTCCAATGGAGGCGGCGGCCAGGCCTCCAACTCTAGCAAGTAAGCGTTGATGGCAACCACTAGCCGATGGCTCTGGTAAATTAGCCACCACGTGAGAGCAACCTTTCTTCATCCCATCTCCATGTAGTGGTGTCATTCTCATTCTATTTCCTCCCCAAGTCCCCATCCTTGGAAATTATGGAATCCTTAAATTATTTGAAGCATTTAACATTTTTATAAAAAAAACTATGTCCAAATATAGCACACTATTAGCATGCTATAACATTTGTTGCATCTGGAGAAGGGCGGTGCTAAATCTTGCAGCACACTATTTTTTACAGTGATGTAAGTATCTATTGTTCTATTGTTGCTAGAATTTGCAAGTTCTCTTTATAATTTTTTTGCTATAATTAAATATAATTTAGGATCATGCCTAGAATGAAGCATTAATGGTTATCACGTTTCTGATCTATCGACAAAGCATTACTATGTACTAAACCATGACTTACCATATTTTATCATCAATTCTACACTATGGTTCAAAATGATGGGTCACCACTACCATACTTAGAGTTCTTCCTGGTAATACCTTGTCATGGATTTTATTGCAGGCACAAGTGTGTCCTTTTATGAACTAGTAAGATGCAGCCACCATAGCCGTGACCTAGTGACTAATCCCTTAAAGTCACATCATCATACATTGGGGTTTTCCTAGTAGTAGATGAGAGGAGTAGCAGAACATATGACCTTCTGGAGTAGATGTCGTATCTCTATGTACGAGTTGTCAAGCCAAAGTCCTCCATGAAAAGGATGTGACTGGGAGTTCCAACACATATCTGGAGATTAAGCTTTGAAATTACATGTCACTACCCGTCACTTTGAGAAGGACACTAACTTCCAGTGGAACCAGGTATTTGCCTTCCCGAAGGAACGCATCCAATCCTGCTATATTGAGGTCATTGTTAATGAGAAGGACATTGTTAAGGATTATTTCATTGGGAAAGTTATCTTTGACCTAAATGATGTTATAAAGAGAGGAGCGAGGCAACTGGCTATACCTGCTCCATTTAATTCTAGTCTCCATGCATATTTTTCAAGGCATTTCTACAATGACTACATACGAAAGAGTATTACATATATGCAATGCAAACATTTTTTACTTCAGAAAATGTGAAGTACATAAATGTACAACTCTAACATCGAAATATGCTCAATATTTAGTCCGCGCTAGGACGTGGTAATATATTTCCTAACACAAACCTAAAACGCTTAGATCTTGTTTCATACAATTTAATTTAACTGTATCATTGTGATAGATCCTTCAATTGCACCCGAGATCTGAAACCACGCCTTACTACAAGCATTGTAATTAAATGCAACGAAAAAGCATGCTTTTTCAGCTTTATAGTGTCGCTATAACATATTTAGAAGGGACACATTATGTTTTAACTAATTTCCTCACTACAGCTCTATTCGTGCCATATCGTGCTATTTTTACGCTAAATGAAATAACGTTGTAGCATTTTTGCGTGTATCACACTATAGCCCGTCAGGCATTGCTACATTAGCCTAACCCACTCTCACTCTGTTAGACGCTACACATATAACATCCCACACAGCCTGGCCTACCCAACTTTTCACCAGTTTCCCACCATCTCATGACCGAGGGCGGCCCCAACATTTATGACTCATGAGAGAAGGTGGCAGAGGCTGTTCATGAGCGACAGTTGGTACTCTTCATCCCATTTCCAATGGAGGTGGCAACCACGCCTCCAACTCTAGCAAGTAAGCATTCATAACAATCACACTGTTAATACTAATCTTGATGCATGTAGTTAGTTGGTTAGTGGATTGACTAGTCATGCGTGCATGCATTAGATGGATAAGTAGATGTGTGTGTGTGACGTAGTGGCCACGGTAGCTAGGCTAGTTTGTGATTTGTTGGAGTGGCCGCGGTGTGCGCGTTACTTGCGTTGTGAGCAGGCGCGCCATGCAGATCATGGATGCGGCAGAGTAGGAGGGTGGGCAAGGCCCTGTGCGTGAGTGAGCCAGGGATTTAAACCCCCCGTACTGTAGTCTGTTGTGGAGAGCCAGCGGTGTAGCCATGTAGCCACTGTAAAGAGGAAAAGGATTGGGGCGTTCGTGCGCCCAGTGCCGGCGTTCGTGCGCCAACCGGAAAATCTTGTGTCCGTGTTCTTCTTCTTTCACCTCCGTTCGAGTGAGAGGAGAGGTAGCTAGAGGGCTGCGGTTCCAACAATTGGTATCATGAGCTTGGTGTCTTGGACGTGCTTGCCGTGTCGGAGGCGTGGCGGCGGTGGCGGCGTCCGCCGGCGGCTGCGCGGTGAAGCTTCGGGCCGTGTGTCGGTCTATGGAGGTGCGTGGCGCGGCGAGGAGGCCGCGACGTGCACGACCGACATGGAGGCATCGGCTGCGGCGCGCGGCGAGCGCGTGGTGACAGCGACGCGTGGCGAGTCCGCGGCTGTGCGGTGTGATGTCGTGCGCGCGAAGAGCACGGTGGTCGCGGAGACGAGGAGGTCGCGAAGGACCTGCGTGGTGGCGCAGAGGTCGCGGCGGCTCGGCGCGACAAGCGTGGAGGCGCGTGGCACGGAGCCGCGGCAGCCCCGGCGGACCTGCGCGGTGGCGCGACGTGGCGGCATGGAGGTGTTGCGCTGCGGTTGAGGCCGCGGCGGTGCAGGGCAATAAGACGCGGCGGCGAGCCAGGCGCGACCGGTGCGTGTTATAGGTGCGCACTGGACGCGTCGGGCGCGGCGGGACCACGGGCGCGCGTACGAGCGTGCGGTTGACGTTGGGAGGAGGCGTATGTCGCCGTGGTGCTTGAGTCCGTGCTCGAGTTCGGCTACATCCTTCCGGCGTTTGTCACTGGCGGCTTCCATGGCGGACGCGGAGGCGGCACGCGGTGAGCGTCTGGTGCTATCGGGCTCGTCGGGCGCGTCGGATGCGCGCGGGACGTGTGGGACGCACTGGTGCGGTCAGGCTCGTCGGACGCGTCGGGTGCGCGCGGGACGTGCGGGGCACGGAGGGACGCCAGGCGTGTGTCGCCGGCGGAGATGTAGCTCGGCATATGTCGTCGGAGACGTGACGGAGCACGGTGTGACCGGCGTCGGTGCGCCAGGTCGGGTCCGTGACGGTGCAACCAGCGTCATTGCGCCAGGTCGGGTCCGCGGCCTGGGTCACGATTGTGGCGACATCGACGACGGGAACTGCAACAACTCCGGGGACAGCAAGTCAAGATTAGAAGGGAAAATGTTAATACTAATCTTGATGCATGTAGTTAGTTGGTTAATGGATTGACTAGTCATGCGTGCATGCATTAGATGGATAAGTAGATGTGTGTGTGTGACGTAGTGGCCACGGTAGCTAGGCTAGTTTGTGATTTGTTGGAGTGGCCGCGGTGTGCGCGTTACTTGCGTTGTGAGCAGGCGCGCCATGCAGATCATGGATGCGGCAGAGTAGGAGGGTGGGCAAGGCCCTGTGCGTGAGTGAGCCAGGGATTTAAACCCCCCGTACTGTAGTCTGTTGTGGAGAGCCAGCGGTGTAGCCATGTAGCCACTGTAAAGAGGAAAAGGATTGGGGCGTTCGTGCGCCCGTGCCGGCGTTCGTGCGCCAACCGGAAAATCTTGTGTCCGTGTTCTTCTTCTTTCACCTCCGTTCGAGTGAGAGGAGAGGTAGCTAGAGGGCTGCGGTTCCAACACACACTCCGACGAGGCTGGTAAGTTAGCCAACACGTGAGAGCAACCTCTCTTTATCCCATCTCCATGTACTAGTTTCATTCCCATTCTATTTCCTCCCCAAGTCCCCATCCTTACAAATTATGGAATTCTTAAATTATATGAAGCATTTAAAAAAAATCCAAAAAATATATGTCCAAATATAGCACACTATTAGCATGGTATAACATTTGTTGCATCTGGAAAAGAGCGGTGGTGGATTTTGCAGTACGCCCCATCGGACTTTCCAGCTTTCTCCGCTGCCGTGGCCTCCCGGCAATCAGCGCACGCGGCAGCTTTCTTGTCTGGGGCTTCGGTCTTGGCCTTCTTGCCGATGCCGAGGTTGCCAGAGCTCTCAACGGATAGTACCGACTTATCCTTGCGCTTTTTGTTGCGCCTCCGGTTCTTCCTCTTCGGGTTGGAGGTCTCGTCATCATCATTTGAATCAACCTCGATGCCATCCTCCTCCCCGGGGAGTCACCTCCCTTCCTCAGCCCGAGCACACTTATTTGCCAAGGAGTATAACTCATTGACAGTCTTGGGAAGCCGGACGTTCATCTTAGACCATATCCTTTTGATACGCATGTTTGAATGGAACGAGGCAACCAAAGTTGTTGCGTGTATCTCTGGAATGTTGCGGTGCACTCGGCTGAACCTCTGCATACTCTCCCCCTCCTTTTGCGGAAGAACTTGCAAGTTACTGGGCCTCCCAGGCTCTTGGTGGCCATCCGTGAAGGCACCAACAAATTTGTCGCACAAGTCAGCCCATGATGAAACAGAATTCTTCGGTAGGTGCATTAACCATGACTCACATTTGCCTTGAGCGCCAAAGGGGAGTAACACCTTCTCATCTCTGCCCCTAGCGGCCTGAACAGATATCGTGTAGATGCTCAAGAACTCTGTCGGGTTCGGTTTTCCATCATACTTTTCTGACAGTTCTGGTTTGAAGACGCAGGCAGATGGCCATCAGACCTGCCGCAGCTCGCGAGTGAAGGCAGGGCACCCAACCTCGTAAGGCAGGTACCCGCCATCACTGGGTGCGGGTTCATCAACGACTGGGCCATTGCGCCTGTCTGATTCATGGCATGTCTCCCGGCGTCGTTCTATAGTGACGCAGGCGTCTTCCCTCTGCTGTTACTCCAGGACGCGTCACTGATCTCGATGAGTTCGCGGGCTGGACGAGGCCATAGACGCCTCGTCGGGCTTGTTGGCACACTGCCCTTGCGGTGGCTGCCTCTGGGTCTGTTGTCACGGAGGGGACTGCAGTGTCGGTGCGGCCCCCTTGGCACGACCTTCAGTCCGGGCTGCTGCCGCCGCACGTGGGTGTTGTGATGGCTCTGCTTGTTGTGATCTCCCAGCTTCAGCGAAGCCGATCAAACTCTGGATGGTGGCTCTCCACTCATCCATCTGGTCAGCTATCGGCGGGAATCTTAACAGGAGTTGAGCTCGCGCCATGGCTTCCGTAGCGATGCTTGGTATGGCCGACAAGGCGGATTGCGACGTCGCTCGACTCCTACCAGGACCAGCAGGAGCATCATCGTGATCTCGTTGTTGGGGACCAGCTACCAAGGCAGTGTGATGATGAGTAGGTTCCGCCCAAGGGTTGGCGGCTCCGCTCGGCACTCTGTTTTGCCCGTTTTGCTCCAGGTTAGGCATGTGGCCAGCAGTCGCGCCTATGGCAGGCACGACTGGGTGATCATGACTCGTGCTAGAGCGGGCGTCGTTGCTGTGACTGTACCCATCAGCACGGTAGGGAGGCGGTGTCTGGGCGTCCCCTCCACCCACGGCTAGCGGGTCATGCCCGTCGGGATGATGTTGGTGTTTTCCTCCCCGGCGTCTCTTGTTCCAGCTTCCGCCGCAAGGGACACAATGATGGTGCCGCCTGCGCCGGTCGCGCACAATGTTTTTGTGGTGCCTACGGTGTCTGTAGCCGCATGCGAGGGGGCCATTGAAGTGGAAGGGTGCGATTGTGCCGGGTTTCTTCTTGGGTGCCATGGGCAAAAATGGCGATGGCGAAGATGATGCTTAACGCGATGTACACAACCACAGGTTCGCGCAAGCGATTCCCCCTACCTGGCGCTCCAAAGATGTCGTGGTGGAACACAATCACCTATGGGGCCATCGTCCCCTTTGTGGTTTGGCAAGGGGGTCACGTTGCACAAAGAACAGAAGCCATGGGACAGCACGGCGATGATGATGCTGGTGGTTTTTACCCAGTTTCGGGCCACTGGGAAGCGTAAAACCCTACTCCTGCATTGGTGGATTGGATGGAGGAACACGGCGAGCAAGCAGCACTTAAGTCCTACAAGGATCCCTCAGGTAGAGCAGCTACGCGCGTACAGGTGTGCGGGGGTCCGGATCTTTTCCTAGGTCGCCTTGGACCTCGTTTTATAGTTCAAGGGGTAACCACAATGGCAAAACAGTCTTTATCTACTGATTAAATAGCTAACAGTGCTATCATGCCTAACTCTGACAGTTAGCACAAAGTGCATTTAATGCACTACTAGGTGTCATGATGAGGATGAAGCTCGGCAAGCCTGCCGTGCTGCTTAATCATCTCTTGCTTGACATCATGACACGCTTCTGGACGGGTGTCACTTGGAGATAATCTTCTTTCCAATGGGCTGCCACGTGCTTAGTAGAAGCCACTTAATCACTTGGGGGCTCAACACCGCACTAATAAGGGACTTGCGTTGCTATGCGGTGGAGTGGTGACGCCTTGGTGGGGATCTTGGCCTTGACGACCCCGTCAAGCTTGCCGAGAAAATCTTGAACTCGTCCCTGGGACAGTCTCGACCTGGCCAAGCTCTCCTTCCCGGCAAGGGAGGCCTTGCCAAGGTAATGCCTTTTTGTCTTGCTTGTCTTGGTCTTCTTGATCCACTCCTTGATCTCATGAAGAGTGGTTTCTCTGGCTTGGCCTTGGTTTGCAATGTGGATGTTGAACAGACGACGCCAGCACGCCTGTGTATAAGTCTAGGCAACAAACATAAATGTTTGTTGTACCGACACCTAGGGTTCATACATTCACTAGTGCAAAGTCTCTCAACAATGATAACATAATTAAATCATATGGCAATCCCTCAATGTGCGACAAAGAGTCACTCCAAAGTTCCTATCACGGAGAACATAAGATGAAATTGCTTGTAGGGTACGAAACCACCTCAAAGTTATTATTTCTGATGAATCTTTTGAGCTATTCCTATAAGTGTGACAAACAGCCCTAGAGTTCATACTAAAATAACAACATATGATACACATCAACCAACTCTAATGTCACCTAGATACTCCAATGTCACCATAAGTATCTGTGGGTCAACTATACGATATGCATCAAACAACTTCAGATTCATAATATTCAATCCAACACAAAGAGCCTCAAAGAGTACCCCCAAGATTTCTACCAGAGAAACAAGGATGAAAACATGCATCAACCCCTATGCATAGATTACCCCAATGTCACCTAGGGAATCTACAAGTTGAGTGCCAAAATATACATCAAGTGAATCAATAGAACATCCCATTGTCACCACGAATATCCCATCGCAAGACTACATCAAGTGTTCTCAAATCTGATAACAGTGAAACCTCAAAGGTAAAAACTCAATTCATCAAAAAAAGATAGAGAGTGGGAAACGCCATATGATCCAACTATATTAACAAAGCTCGTGATACATCAAGATCGTGCCAAATCAAGAACACGAGAGAGGGAGAGAGAGAGAGAGAGAGAGATCAAACACATAGCTACTGGTACATACCCTCAGCCCCAAGGGTGAACAACTCCCTCCTCGTCATAGTGACGATGGCCTCTGGTGATGATTTCCCCCTCTGTCTAGGTACCGGAACGGGGTCCCAATTGGTTTTCCATGGCTATAGAGGCTTGCGGTGGTGGAACTTCTCATCTAGGGTTCTTTTCAGGGGTTTTGGTATTTATAGGAATTTTTCATGTCGGTCTCAAATCAAGGAGGTGCCCGAGGGGCCCACAAGCTCAGGGGGGTGCCCTAGGGGGTGGGCGCGCCCCCAGGCTGGTGGCTTCCTCGTCCACTTCCTGGCCGAGCTCCGGTGCTTTAGTGGTTTCTTTTGGGCATTGCATCAGCCATTAGCTTCTGTTACTTGGCTAGTGGGGGCTCAGTAGTTTCTAGCTCATCATCTCTTTCATCTGGATGCTCAAACATAGAGATGGGTCTCCCCTCAACATGGATAGTTTTGTTTCTAATCCTCTTCTTCCCTGCAACCTTTTCTAACGATTTATTTGCAGCTGGCCTTGTGCTTGCAACAGTGCCATACTCCTTAGCTAGAACAACTTTCTTCTTCTTAGAGGTCACTTTCCTCAACATGGAAGTCCTCATCCTCAGAATCTGTATTTTTCTTCCTCCTTGTTCTGGTGGTTGCGTTGAGTAAACATGGAGAACTCCTTTCTCCCTCAGGGTAGATCTCTTCGGGACTTGTGCCTGCATCTAGGTCCAAACTAACCTCTCTGGAAACATTTTGGTTGTCACTGGCATCAGACATGCTGAACAACTGACCCTGTGAATAGATTAGGTGAGGTAGAGTGGATGAGTATCACAAAATGTAGCTTGTTTTGATAAAATTTGAGTTCAAAGTTTCGCTTTAGGTTTTCACAGAAGGCATATCAAAATTACCGATTCGATAATTCGGTAGCACCGAAAGAAAAAACAAAGACTTGGCTACACTGTTTTAGTCAGACCAATGTGTGTCCCAACTCTCCAAAGTGCTAGGGTTCTACTGAGATTCTAGATTCGGTCTCACCAATCAGTAAGCTCGGGGGCACCAAAACATACTTAGTGGAGTGGACAAAAGCCAAATCGGTGAAGTATGTCCTCTCAATCTGGTCAATCCGCGATGAATTCTACGAAACCCTAACCTAAAATTAAAATCAAGCTATTGCTAGGAATTGCAGTGGATAAGGAATCTCATTTTGTGGCAAGATCTAGACTAGCTAACCATGCATTGAATCAGAATATGGACGCACGGGGGGAGCAAATCTCACCCAAACTTGGTGGAGATCCCCTACGGCGACAACGGCGGAGGTGATTTCCATTTACGATGGCGGAATCCAATGGCAAGAGCGCACTAGAGATGAATCCGACAATCTGGAGACTAGGTTGACGGCAGCAACGGGGTGTAGGGGCATAACGATTAAAGAAATTCTCAATGCACGGTCCACCAACATATATATACCCGTGTGCTATCGGTAGAACCGATCGAAACGAATCAGTCTTGCAGAGATGCATAACTGCCTAAGACAATGAGCTTCGTTGAAGCTGAGGTTTTCAAGTCGGTCGTACCGAGATGGAAATAAGGATCAGTCTAAGTGCTTTTGGTGGAGCCGAGTCTGAGTGAATTGTTCTATCTAAAAAGACACTTGGAGAGTTTTGGAAGTCAGCCCTAATCAGATTGGTGACTCCGAGTGCTCCTCACCTGAAGGGTCCGAAAATGATCTTGTTCAAATTTTATGATATAGCATGAAGAGAATTTGAGACAAGATGAGATAGATAGCTAAAGAAGGTGCTTAGGCATTCTTGTACATCCACTTGGCCAAATAAAAACCAAAACAATCAAACTACAAGTGGATGTCCATGAATGGGAAATATGCATAGCAACATGCTACAATAAAATAGCAAATAAAATATGTGTCAAACATGCACAATCAATACTAGCAACTATCAAACAATGGGCGATGACATAGTCATCTATATATGAGTATATTGACTTGGGAGCCAAATGAGAACATTTGATCATAGGTCATACTTATCGTTTAAGCACAAGTGGCACTTTTACATAAAGCACTAATGTGTTCAAACCATTAGAGTTGCTTTGACTCAAGTCTTAGAGTAAAGCTCCCCCTAGATGTGATATCCCTCCAAAGAGGATGACCTAACCTTGGGTTTTTTCGATGATGACTTCATGTAGATGTTGTGAATGTGGATGCATGTTGATGTAGTCCATCAAGAGTTGGGAGCAATCCTTTGAGTTTGCACTTTCAATACCTACATGGGTTAGACCCACAAGGAACAAACAAGGATATCCATAGACATAGAGTGAAATGCACATAAGATGATGTCCATGAGCACATTGAATACCAGTGATGTGACTTATAATGAACACATTGAGTTGGAGATTCTCTCTTTGCTTCTATTCGTGTAGACCTTGTGAAGTTATTTGCCATTAGGATTACCTCCTCATTGGATACTAGATTTTCACTTGATGTTGTAGGAGCATCACTTGAGGCTTTGTACGCACCACTTGACTTGTTGTGGAGCTCCTCCTTATCCTTGAGTGACGTCTCATGAGCAACAATCCTACCAATGACTTTCCTAGGCTTGAGATCTTTGTAATTGGGCATCATTTGGATCAATGTGCACACGGTATCATATTTTCCATCCAAGGCTCTTAAGAATCTTCTTGGTGATGAATTTGCCGGTCATCTCTTCACTTCCTAAGTCGGTGATCTCATTTGTATTGAGAGCAAGTCTAGAGTACATTTCGGCTACTCCTGCACCATCCTTCATCTTGAACTTTTCAAGTTAACTTCGAAGCACATCCAACTTGGATTCCTTGACGGACTCGGTACCTTCATGCATATCGACTAAAGTATGCCAAATGTCCTTTGCATTCTCGAGGTAGCTAATCTTGTTGAACTCCTTGGGGCACAAACTGTTGAAGAGAATGTCACATGTTTGAGCGTTGTATTGCAACATCTTCAATTCTTCCGCGGTTGCTTCATGATCCGGTTATATACCATCCTCAAAGAATTCACCTTGCAAGCCAACACGAACAACATCTCAAACAGTGGGGTTATGACCAAGAATATGCATTTTCATCTTATGCTTCCAACTAGCAAAGTTTGCACCATCCAAATATGGACCTCTAAGGTGATAGTATCCCTCACTGGAGGCCATTTTCTCCTAGGTTGTGAAAGCAATGCAATGGAGACCAAAGATCTAATACCACTTGTAGTATAGAAAGTATGTCTACAGGGGGTGATTACACTGGTATAGCGAGGTGCTATACAAACGGTTTTTAACCCCTTTCCACGACGGCATTTGGAACCGTCACCTAGTGAGTGACTGTGATAGGGGGGTCCTTCCCACTCGACCCAGAAACCATCGGGGATATGCCCTCCTGGCACGCACGCTCGGCAAAATGAGTTCGTGTGCGATCAGCGAGCGATCAAATACAGTTATACGTACAATAGTGCTCAAAAAATGCAATTATACAGGCGAAATCATTTCCAATCATAAGTACATCCCACATAGTCAGTCCCCGCTAAACCTTTCCGTTCGTATATACATCCCACACAATCGCTCCAAGGAAAATGTTTCTGTTTGCAGGTACATCACACACAATTTTCCCTGTTAAATCGTTTGTGATAGTGTTTCCATTGCACATGGTATTAACAATTTTATCGCTTGCATTATTGAATGCATCACACATGGTGCGTACAAGAAACAGTGTGGCAAAGGCTGTCCATCACACACAGTTTTTATGTGGTAAACGTTTGTGCAAGGTGGCCTAATGCAAACAGTTTTCAAGAGGATGTCGTGTGTGATTGTTCATTAATCCAACACGGTTTATTCCTAGAAATTGTGTGTGTTGCCTGAGGTCATCGCCCATGGCGTTTTCTCATTAACTGTTTGCAATAGAAAAGCCCAATTAGTAGGCTAATTGTCCTATTATTAATAATCCATTTATTAATCAAATTGACATTTCGTATTAAGCACACAATATATTTCATTGTCATATTAAGGAAGCAGGATTTCATAATTGAAATACATCAGAGTACAACATCATATAGCTTCAGCACTCAGCTACTCATCACACAACTGCACTAGCACCAAGTTTCACATGCAACATCTATAACCTTTTGAAATTAGCATCATATACGGTATATAGACAGATGTATCTCATATGGAAAACTGTTGAAGCGGAAGGCGAATATTGAGCCTTCATTGATGTTGAGGTCTTTGCAACTTTAGGCCAGTGCATGTGGATGATTGACCGCCCATCCTTCGTCATCTTCAGGAACACTTCAATATTGAACCGTGGGTGTTGTATGAATACCTTCCTTGCCTCCTGACCATGCAGGTGGTTTGAGAGGTAATCATCAGTGAACTGCTTTGGAAAGGCCTGAAAACAAGGATGTGCATAAATATATTCTCTATATTGGAACTGGGTCAAAGGAATAAAAAGGCAAGGTATAATAGTTAGTACCATCCTATAGTGAACTGATGCCTTCTTCATTATGTAGACAAAGATCTTGTTGTTGTTTGTCGCTAATTTCTTTATCCTAACAATCTTTCTGAGTTTCTTGACTTGACTGATTCATGGACAACCCATTTCCCCATATGCGAAAAGGGTTGAACAGTGGGTCAAAACCTCTGACAGCAGGACCTACATGTGCAAGACCAAATTGTTAAAAACCTAAATATTAGAATGGTTCCTGCAATTGCACAATAATGTGCTATTAGACAAAGGACCATGCATGTGCAAACCTCGATTGCAAACCTCAACGCTTCCCATTGTTTCCCTGCAACACATATAAGGTAGTTAATGATTAGGTTAAGTGAGGGTTCGCATGCTATTAGTAAAATATGTTGATGAAAAATAATCACATTGCAGATTCATCAGATTAATTCAAGCCACATGTAAATCCCATTTATCCAAACCAAGCATGATTAAGAACTAAGAAATATAGCAATTGTATATGTTTCTCATGTATTAAGTGCAGCCAAATTTGATTTATTCCTCACATGCACAACAATACAAAATTCTACCCACGACAATTGGACATCGCATTGCAGAATTGAACTAAGCAGTTAACTAAACACCACAACAAATGAACCAAACATTAACTGAGCACCACATTGCACAATATAACATACTCCTAATAGAAGATCAGACAGTTAACCAAACCAAGCATGCTTAACAACTTGGAAATATAGCAATTGTATTTGTTTCTCATGTATTTAGTACAGACAAATTTGATTTATTTGTCACATGGTATACAATAACAGAATGCACCCACAACAATTGAACATCGTGTTGCGGAATTGAACCAAGCAGTTAACTAAACACCACGACAAATGAACCAAACATTAACTGAGCACCACATTGCACAATGTATAACATACTAGAAGATCAGACAGTTTATCAAACAAAGCATGCTTGACAACTTGGAAATATAGCAATTGTATTTGCTTCTCATGTATTTTGTAAAGAAAAATTCGATTTATTTCTCACATGGAAGACAATACAAAATTGCACCCTGAAGAATTGAACATCACATTTGCAGAATTGAACCAAGCAGTTAACTGAACACGACAACTAAGTAACCAAACAGTTAATAAGTGAGCACCACATTGCACGACATATAGAACATATACACTAGAGCAAAAAATTTGCATGGTAAAAGTAGATAGCAAAATTCACTAGAATTTGTTAGGGCCATTTGCATTTCTGCCCCTAACTCGAACCACATACTCAGATTTGCCCCTAATTTCAAAGCATGCTCAAATTTTCCCCTCTGCCGTTAAGTCACTACTCAGAAATGTCCTTCCGTCCAGTCAAAGGCCTTTGACCATCAAAGGCCCATGTGTACTGTAGCAGACGGAAAGTGCTACAGTATTGGACAGAAAGTGCTACAATACTGTACGGAAGGGCATTTCTGAGTAGTGAGTTAACGGCGGAGGGGCAAATTTGAGCATGCTTCAAAATTAGGGGCAAATTTGAGTAGTGGGTTCGAGTTAGGGGCACAGATGTAAATGTCCCAATTTGTTAAGGAAAGGCAGTAGCTAGCACAACTAAACATGGGTCCTTATAGTGAGCTAATAAGACAAGCTACTCCTCATCGTCGGATATATCGATGATGATTGGCTCCTTGGACATGGAAGTGGGTGAGGCCTCCGCATCATGGGTGCCCTCATCGTAGTGGTGAGTTGCCTGAGCCGCTCCGGGCACCAACCTGTTGGCTCTCGAGTTGAGGTAAACACGTGCACACTGAGAAAACTCCTCGTAGTCTTCGTCGAAGGAACTGAGGGTGGCCTCGAGAAAATGCCACGAACTATCATTTAAAGCAGCCAACCGCATCGTCGCATTGGCGTGCGAGCGTCGAAGGTGGCGTCAACAGCGAGATGCTCCTATAAGATCTGGGGGTCGGGACGAATGGCAGCCATCGCGACCTCATCCATTCGTGCGGCCGCGATTTGGTTCTCCGCTTCCAAATGCTCCTTGAGCTCCTGGCTATACTGCATGCACCATGTCTTAGGGCGGTGCTTATTTGGTGGAGGGGTCGGTGATTTGGGTGGAAGGTGTCATGCTGGCGGTTGGGGCATGTGGGATGTGGAAGGAGGAGGAGGAGGATGGGGGTCGGGTGTGGATTACCTGCCTGGATAGACGAGGTCGAGCAGCATGGAGGAGGATCGCCGGCAAGGAGGCGGCGCTGCAAGCAAGGAGTGACGGTTTCAACTTGGAAAGGAAGGTGTAAACAGGGGAAATGAGTCTTTTGGTAAGGGGGAGGGGCGTGGAGGTAGATATTTCCGCGGAAGCCAAAATTTTTGAATCGATTCAGTGAAAAAACTGTCGCACAAAGAGTCATTAGACACGGTCCTTTATTCAGAACTGTGTACGATATGTGAACATCACAAACAATTCAGATAGCTTAACCCGTATGTGATGAGTTTGAACGTCAAAAATTTTGGTTCGAATTTCCCTAGTTACAATGGGCATCCACGTCATTGCATAATTTGGGTACACAAAGGAGACTACAGCACACCCACACTTCTTAATCGAGCAAGTTTAGCAATTAAACAGAGCTAGTTGTCCTAAACATTACTCTAACAAATTAAAGATCGGCGCTCTTAATTAAACAAAACAAAGAGTACTACTACGGCTAGTGCTCATCGATCTCCGCTGCCTCCTCCATGTCCAGCTCGCGCTCGACGGTCTCCTAGGGAAGGGGCTCCATCGCATCCATAACACCATACTCGTCAAGCATCTCGCCATCCGTGTCCGCCACCTCTTTGGAAAAGGTCGCCATAATCTGGGCATGGGCGGACGCAGTCTGAGCTTGGACGGGCTCCATCGTGGCAAGGTATGCAGCAGAGGAATGAACGGCTGCTTGAACGCTCTTGGTGATTGCCAACTCTTCAGCCGTGGTTTGTCGACCATTCTCGGAGAACCTTCATTCGATTTGTGCGGTGACCGCCACAAGCTAGGCGTGGGCGGCCTCAACATGGTCGCGGGCGACATTCATCAGGGCTAAGGTCGCCGTTGTGGAACAGACAGTTGTTGTGCCGCCCTCGCCAGTTGCTATCACCAAGGCAGATGTTGCTGCCGGCACCTGAGAAGCAACAAAGGCCGTTTGGGCCGCCTTTGCCACCCGGTCGCAGATTGCGGCCGTGCTCACAAAACTTGTTAGCACGCGCCTGGAGGCTATGGCCACGCTCTTGCCGGAGTGGTCCGCCGAAGTTGCCCTCACGACACGGGTCCACGTCCCCATCTTTCACCGGCGATGATTGAACAGTGAAATGATATTTGGGGAGTGAGCTAGTGTGCTTGACACACCAGCTACGGACTGTAGCCGGCCCACCTTCTCCCGTAAGCCATAGGCATACTATACACCGACGGTGCTCCAAGATATTTTGCACTACATCTCACACAGTTGGTGATGATAAACTGTGTGGGATCTATTTGATTTTTCATCTTGATTTGAATTACATAATAGGGTCACAGCGGCAATGGAGGGTGTTTGAATTGCTAGAACATTTATCTACAATGAACATGCAACTATATGTGTGTTGTAAAAAAATTGGAATTATTCAGGGTTCGCTTGGACATTTTATACATTAAGTTGGCTTTCTACCCATTTCAGGTGCACAATCCAAAATTAAACTACATGCACATGCTCTGGTGCACCAACATGGGTTGTAAAATCATATATGTGTCCATGAATTTATGCTTATGTCCCATGCAAGAAATGGGGATGAATTTCGAACACCATGGCACCGTGGCTCTTCGGCAAATGTTAAGGTACTTGCTTTTGTAATTCTAGTAAATCCAAAACCCGTCTAAAATTCATGAACCTTGGCATGCTATCATGGAATGGCATCAACATGCTGGGGTAAAAAATATTGTCCCATTTGGGGCAGGTTATGGTATAAGCTTCTCATAAACCAGAGCTTCTCACAAGAAGCATCATGGTTCCATTAGGGAGACGTGTCACCTTTGTGGACAAAACGATATTCGTCACCTCTTCTTTCTTTCAATTTTTTTGCTGGTGTCAACATACAACAACAGAAGTGTCGTGTTAAATTTTGGATTTTTTCAGGGATTGTTTGGACATTTTTATACGTTAACTGAGTTTTCTAGGCATTTATGTGCATAATTCAAAATTGAATTGCATGCACATGCTCCAGTCCATAAAAACGGTTGCAAAATCGAATCTTTGTCCTTGGTTGCAAGCTTAGGTCACATGCAAGATATGAGAATGAATGTCAAACGCCTTGACATTGTCGCTCGGCCGCTAACATTGAGATATATGGTTTTAAAATTCTAGTAAATCAAAAACTCATCTGAAATTCATGAAACTTGGCATGATATCATGGAATGGCATCAACATGCCGTGGTAAAAATAGTGTCCCATTTGGGGCAGGTTTGGGTATAAGCTTCTCGCAAACCAGAGCTTCTCTCACAACAAGCCTCATGGTTCCGGTAGGGAAACGTGTCATCTTTGTGGACGAAACTATATATGTTGCCTCTTCTTGCTTTTAAAACATTTCTAGTGTCAGCATAGAACAACAGGAGTGTTGTGTTATTTTTTGGATTTTCCGTGGTTTGTTTCAACATTTTTATATATTAAATAAGTTTTCTATGTGTTTATGTGCATAATTCAAATTTGTACTACATGCACATGCTCCAGTGCATATAAACGGGTTGAAAAATCAAATGTGTGTCCTTGGTTGCAACCTTAGGTCTCATGCAAGAAATAGGAATGAATGTCAAACACCTTTGCCACCATCGCTCGCCCGCTAACATTGAGATACATGGTTTTAAAATTCTAGTAAATCCAAACTCATCTAAAATTCATGAAACTTGACATGCTATCATGGAACGGCATCAACATGCAGTGGTAAAAATACTACCCCATTTGGGGCAGGTTGAGGTATAAGCTTCTCACAAACCAAAGCTTCTTGCAACAAGTCTCATGGTTATGGTAGGGAACGTTTCACCTTTCTAGACGAAACGATATCTGCTGCCTCTTCTTGATTTCAATTTTTTCTCTAGTGTCGACATAGAACAACAGGAGTGTTATGTTAAATTTTGGATTTTTTCATGGTTTGTTTGGACAATTTTATACATTAATTGAGTTTTCAATGCATTTATGTGCATAATTCAAATTTGAACTACAGGCACATGCTCTAATGCATATAAATTGGTTGAAAATTCAAATATGTGGCCTTGGTTGCATGCTTAGGTTGTCACGCCCAAGATGCGACCCTATCCTAAAGGAACTCGAAGGTTCCACCAAGGATAGAAGCGCATCTTGAAGACGCTTTAACAAGGTGGATATCTTTACATCAACATTACATAATAGATAGGGATACATACATAAGTCATACAATGCCACCCGAATACAACATCATCATACATAAGAGCACTATCCAACTACGGGTGAAACACACACAGAAACTCAAACGACATCCACCCTGATAGCCCAGGCTGCCGACCTGGAACCTATCCCCTGATCGAAAAAGAAGCAGAAGAAGAACTCCAAAACAAGCAAACATCGCTCTCGCATCAAGATCATCGCATAACCTATACCTGCAACTGTAGTTGTAGTAATCTGTGAGCCACGAGGACTCAGCAATCCCATTACCATGGGTATCAAGATTAGCAAAGCTTAAAGGGAAAGGAAGGGGTAAAGTGGTGAGGTTGCATCAGTGACTAAGCATATATGGTGGCTAACAAACGCAAATAAGAGCAAGAAGAGAAGCAAAGGAATGGTCGTGAAGCTAGCAATGATCAAGAGGTGATCCTGAACTCCTACTTACGTCAAACATAACCCAAAACCGTGTTCACTTCCCGGACTCCGCCGAAAAGAGACCATCAAGGCTACACACACGGTTGATGCGTTTTAATTCGAATCTGGTGTCAAGTTATCTACAACCGGGCATTAACAAATTCCCATCTGCCACATAACCGCGGGCATGGCTCTCGAAAGTTTATACCCTGCAGGGGTGTCCCAAATTAGCCCATGATAATCTCTCGCAATCAACAAAGGATATTCCTTCTCCCAGGAAGACCCGATCAGTCTCGGAATCCCGGTTTACAAGACATTTCGACAATGGTAAAACAAGACCAGCAAAGCCGCCCGATGTGCCGACAAATCTCGATAGGAGCTGCACATATCTCATTCTCAGGGCATACCGGATGAACACTACGTACAACTAAAACCATCCATCAAGTTTCCCGAGGTGGCGCTGCAAGTGGCTCTAGTTTGGATTAACACTCGGAGGAGCACTGGCCCGGGGGGTAATAAAGATGACCCTCGGGCTCCGGAAACCCAAGGGAAAAAGGGCTAGGTGAGGCAAATGGTAAAACCAAGGGTGGGCCTTGCTGGAGGAGTTTTATTCAAAGCGAACTGTCAAGGGGGTCCCATAAATCACCCAACCGCGTTAGGGACGCAAAATCCGGGAACATAACACCGATATGACGGAAACTAGGGCGGCAAGAGTGGGACAAAACACCAGGCATAAGGCCGAGCCTTCCACCCTTTACCAAGTATATAGATGCATTAATTAAATAAGAGATATTGTGATATCCCAACATAAACCTGTCCATCATGGAGCAATCTTCAACTTCACCTGCAACTAACAACGCTATAAGAGGGGCTGAGCAAAGCGGTAACATAGCCAAGCAACGGTTTGCTAGGAAGGGTGAAAAGGTTAGAGGCTGACATGGCAATTGGGAGGCTTGATGAACAAGAGACAGGTAGCACAGCAAAGTGATAGAACAAAGCAACTAGCATAGCAATGATAGTAATGAGATCCAAGGTGATGGTCATCTTGCCTGAAATCCCACTAGGAAGAAGAACGAGTCCATGAAGAAGACGAACGGGAGTAGTCAAACGAATCCTCACAATCGCAACATTACCGGAACTAAGAAGCAATACCGGAAAGAAACAAACAACTTGGTAAATGCACAAGCATAAACATGGCATGATGCACAAACAAGTGTGATGCATGTCCGGTTTAAAGAGGCATGGCATGGCAAAGTGCAACAAACAATACTACAAGTTAAGTGGAGCTCAATATGCAACGAGTTGCATATTGACAACACCACATTGCCATATTTAGTTTAATCTCGTTTAAGCTACCAAACAATATTAAATGTTGTTAAACATGGCAAGAGGTGAATCATAATTAAACTACCTACCTAGGCAAGTTTAAATGAGGCCGGAACAACAAACAACAATTCCGGAAAATCCTCATATGCAATTTATGAATTTGCTACTGTTCTTCCCTAAACCATATTTTAAGGTTGTTAAACAGGAAAATAAAGTGGACCATGTTAAACTAGGCATTTTTCCACCCTGTTTATGTTGGGGAACGTAGCAGAAATTCAAAATTTTCCTACGTGTCACCAAGATCTATCTATGGAGAGACCAGCAACGAGTAGAAAGAGAATGCATCTACATACCCTTGTAGATCGCTAAGCGGAAGCGTTCAAGTGAACGGGGTTGATGGATTCGTACTCGTCGTGATTCAAATCACCGATGATCCTAGTGCCGAACGGACGGCACCTCCGCGTTCAACACACGTACAGCCCGGTGACATCTCCCACGCCTTGATCCAGCAAGGAGAGATGGAGAGGTTGAGGAAGACTCCATCCAACAGCAGCACAATGGCGTGGTGGTGGTGGAGGAGCGTGGCAATCCAGCAGGGCTTCGCCAAGCACCATGGGAGAGGAGGAGTAGGGAGAGAGGTAGGGCTGTGCCAGAACTTCGTCTATAGCTCCCATGCGCCTCCCCACTATATATAGGGGTGGAGGGGCTGGTTTCTTGCCCTCCAAGTCCATTGGGGCGTTGGCCAAGGTGGGAGGAAAGAAATCTCATTATTTCCTTCCCCACCGATTGTTATCCCCCCTTTTTAGGGATCTTGATCTTATCCCTTCGGGATATGATCTTATTCCTTCTAAGGGGGGATCTTGGTGCGCCTTGACCAGGGGTGTGGGGCCTGGCCCCCACTACCCACGTCCATGTGGGTCCCCCCATGCAGGTGGGCCCCACTCCGGAACCTTCTAGAACCTTCCCGGTACAATACCGAAAAATCCCGAACATTTTCCGGTGGCCAAAATAGGACTTCCCATATATAAATCTTTACCTCCGGACCATTTTGGAACTCCTCGTGACGTTCGGGATATCATCCGGGACTCCGAACAACATTCGGTAACCACATACAAACTTCCTTTATAACCCTAGCGTCATCGAACCTTAAGTGTGTAGACCCTACGGGTTCGGGAGACATGTAGACATGACCGAGACGTTCTCCGGTCAATAACCAACAGCGGGATCTGGATACCCATGATGGCTCCCACATGTTCCACGATGATCTCATTGGATGAACCATGATGTCAAGGACTTAATCAATCCCGTATTCAATTCCCTTTGTCTATCGGTATGTTACTTGCCCGAGATTCGATCGTCGGTATCCAATACCTTGTTCAATCTCGTTACCGGCAAGTCACTTTACTCATTCCGTAACACATCATCCCGTGATCAACTCCTTGGTCACATTGCGCATATGATGATGTCCTACCGAGTGGGCCCAGAGATACCTCTCCGTTTACACGGAGTGACAAATCCCAGTCTCGATCCGCATAAAACAATAGATACTTTCGAAGATGCCTGTAGTGCACCTTTATAGTCACCCAGTTACGTTGTGACGTTTGATACACCCAAAGCACTCCTACGGTATCCAGGAGTTACACGCTCTCATGGTCGAAGGAAGAGATACTTGACATTGGCAAAGCTCTAGCAAATGAACTACACGATCTTTTGTGCTAGTCTTAGGATTGGGTCTTGTCCATCACATCATTCTCCTAATGATGTGATCCCGTTATCAACGACATCCAATGTCCATAGCTAGGAAACCATGACTATCTGTTGATCACAACGAGCTAGTCAACTAGAGGCTCACTAGGGACATATTGTGGTCTATGTATTCACACGTGTATTACGATTTCCGGATAATACAATTATAGCATGAATAAAAGAAAATTATCATGAACAAGGAAATATAATAATTATACTTTTATTATTGCCTCTAGGGCATATTTCCAACAGTCTCCCACTTGCACTAGAGTCAATAATCTAGTTCACATCGCCATGTGATTAACACTCACAGGTCACATCGCCATGTGACTAATACGCAAGAGTTTACTAGAGTCAGTAGTCTAGTTCACATCACTATGTGATTAACACTCAATGAGTTTTATGTTTGATCATGTTGCTTGTGAGAGAGGTTTTAGTCAACGGGTCTGAACCTTTCAGATCCGTGTGTGCTTTACAAATCTCTATGTCATCTCCTAGATGCAGCTAGCACGCTCTATTTGGAGCTATTCCAAACAACTGTTCTACTTGGAGCTATTCTAAATTATTGCTCCATTATATGTATCCGGTCTCTCTACTCAGAGCTATCCGGATAGGTGTCAAGCTTGCATCTTCGTAACCTTTACGACGAACTCTTTTACCACCTCCATAATCGAGAAAATTCCTTAGTCCACTAGTTACTAAGGATAACTTTGACCGCTGTCCTGTGAGCCATTCTTGGATCACTCTTGTACCCCTTGACTGACTCATGGCAAGGCACACTTCAGGTGCGGTACACAGCATAGCATACTGAAGAGCCTACGTCTTAAGCATAGGGGACGACCTTCGTCCTTTCTCTCTATTCTGCCGTGGTCGAGCTTTAAGTCTTAACTTCGTACCTTACAACTCAGGCAAGAACTCCTTCTTTGACTGGTCCATCTTGAACACCTTCAAGATCATGTCAAGGTATGTGCTCATTTGAAAGTATTATTAAGCATTTTGATCTATCCTTATAGATCTTGATGCTCAATGTTCAAGTAGCTTAATCCAGGCTTTCCATTGAAAAACACTTTCAAAATAAAATAACCCTATATGCTTTCCAGAAATTCTACGTCATTTCTGATCAACAATATGTCAACAACATATACTCATCAGAAATTCTATAGTGCTCCCACTCACTTCTTTGGAAATACAAGTTTCTCATAAACTTTGTACAAACCCAAAATTTTTGATCATCATCAAAGCATACATTCCAACTCCAAGATGCTCACTCCAGTCCTTAGAAGGATTGCTGGAGCTTTGCATACTTATTAGCATCTTTCGGGATTGACAAAACCTTCCGGTTGTATCACATACAACCTTTCCTCATTAAAATCGTCGAGGAAACAATGTTTTGACATCCTATCTGCAAGATTTCATAAATAATGCAGTAATCGCTAATATAATTCCAACAGACTCTTAGCATCGCTACGAGTGAGAAAATCTCATCGTAGTCAACTCCTTGAACTTGTCGGAAAACATCTTAACGACAAGTCGAGCTTTCTTAATGGTGACATTTACCATTATTGTCCGTCTTCCTTTTGAAATCCATCTGTACTCATTAGCCTTACGACCATCGAGCCGTTCTGCCAAAGTCTACACTTTGTTTTCATACATGGATCCTCTCTCGGATTTTATGGCCTCAAGCCATTTATCGGAATCCGGGTCCACCATCGCTTCTCCATAGCTCGTAGGTTCATTGTTGTCTAGCAACATGACCTTCAAGACAGGATTACGTACCACTCTGAAGTAGTACGCATCCTTGTCATCCTACGAGGTTTGGGAGTGACTTGATCCGAAGTTTCATGATTAATATCATAAGCTTCCACTTCAATTGGTGTAGGTGCCACAGGAACAACTCCCTGTGCCCTGTCACACACTAGTTGAAGAGACGGTTCAATAACCTCATCAAGTCTCCACCATCCTCCCACTCAATTCTTTCGAGAGAAACTTTTCCTCGAGAAAGGACCCGATTCTAGAAACAATCCATATTGCTTTCGGATCTGAATTAGGAGGTATACCCAACTGTTTTGGGTTTCCTATGAAGATGCATTTTATCCGCTTTGGGTTCGAGCTTATCAACCTGAAACTTTTTCTTATAAGCGTCGCAGCCCCAAACTTTTAAGAAACGACAACTTAGGTTTCTCTAAACCATAATTCATACGGTGTCATCTGATCGGAATTATGTGGTGCCCTATTTAAAGTGAATGTGGTTGTCTCTAATGCCTAACCCATGAACGATAGTGGTAATTCGATAAGAGACATCATGGTACGCACCATATCCAATAGGGTGCAACTATGATGTTCGGACACACCATCACATTATGGTGTTCCAGGCGGTATTAATTGCGAAACAATTTGCACAATGTCTTAATTGTGTGCCAAAACTCGTAACTCAGATATTCATCTCTATGATCATATCATAGACATTTTATCCTCTTGTCACAATGATCTGCTACTTCACTCTGAAATTACTTGAACCATTCAATAATTCAGACTTGTGTTTCATCAAGTAAATATACTCAACATTTACTTGAATCATCTGTGAATTAAGAACATAATGATATTCACTGCATGCCTCAGCACTCATTCGACTGCACACATCAAAATGTGTTACTTCCAACAAGTTGCTATCTTGTTCCATCTTACTGAAAATGAGGCTTTTCAGTCATCTTGCCCATGTGGTATGATTTGCATATCTCAAGTGATTCAAAATCAAGTGAGTCCGAACGATCCATTTGCATGGAGTTTCTTCATGCATATACACCAATAGACATGGTTCGCATGTCTCAAACTTTTCAAAAACGAGTGAGTCCAAAGATCCATCAACATGGAGCTTCTTCATGCGTTTTATACCATTATGACTTACATGGCAGTGCCACAAGTAAGTGGTACTATCATTACTATCTTATATCTTTTGGCATGAAAATGTGTATCACTACGACCGAGATTCAATAAACCATTCCTTTAGGTGCAAGACCATTGAAGGTATTATTGAAAAATAGAGTAACCATTATTCTCCTTAAATGAATAACCGTATTGCGATAGACATAATCCAATCATGTCTATGCTCAACGCAAACACCAATCTCGGTGGTAGAGGGAGCGTGCGATGCTTGATCATATCAACCTTGGAAACACTTCCAACATATATCGTCAGCTCACCTTTAGCTAGTCTCCGTTTATTCCGTAGCTTTTATTTCGAGTTACTAACACTTAGCAACCGAACCGGTACCCAATACCCTGGTGCTACTAGGAGTACTAGTAAAGTACACATTAACATAATGTATATCCAATATACTTCTATCGACCTTGCCAGCCTTCTCATCTACCAAGTATCTAGGGTAATGCTGCTCCAGTGGTTGTTCCCCTTATTACAGAAGCACTTAGTCTCGGGTTTGGGTTCAACCTTGGGTTTCTTCACTAGAGCAGTAGCTGAATTGCCGTTTCATGAAGTATCCCTTTGTTCCCTTGCCCTTCTTGAAACTAGTGGTTTCACCAACCATCAACAATTGATGCTCCTTCTTGATTTCTACTTTCGCGGTGTCAAACATCATGAATATTTCAAGGATCATCATATCTATCCCTGATATGTTATAGTTAATCACAAAGCTCTAGCAGCTTGGTGGCAATGACTTTGGGGAAACATCACTATCTCATCTGGAGGATCAATTCCCACTCGATTCAAGTGATTGTTGTGCTCAGACAATCTGAGCACAAGCTCAACGATTGAGCTTTTCTCCCTTAGTTTGCAGGCTAAGAAAATCGTCGGAGGTCTTATACCTCTTGACGTGGGCACGAGCCTGAAATCCCAATTTCAGCCCTCGAAACATCTCATATGTTCCGCGACGTTTCGAAAACGTCTTTGGTGCCTCTACTTAAACCATTTAATTGAACTATCACGTAGTTATCAAAACGTGTATGTCCGATGTTCGCAACATCGACAAACAACGTTGGGGTTCAGCACACTGAGCGGTGCATTAAGGACATAAGCTTTCTACTGATCGCATAATCGCTACTATCAACTTTCAACTATATTTTCTCTAGGAACATATCTAAACAGTGGAACTAAAGCGTGAGCTTACGACATAATTTGCAAAAGGTCTTTTGACTATGTTCAGGATAATTAAGTTCATCTTATGAACTCCCACTTAGATAGACATCCCTCTGGTCATCTAAGTGATCACATGATCCGAGTCAACTAGGCCGTGTCCGATCATCACGTGAGACGGACTAGTCATCATCGGTGAACATCTTCATGTTGATCGTATCTACCATACGACTCATGCTCGACCTTTCGGTCTCCGTGTTCCGAGGCCATGTCTGCACATGCTAGGCTCGTCAAGTTAACCCTAAGTGTTTTCGCTGTGTAAAACTGTCTTACACCCGTTGTATGTGAACGTAAGAATCCATCACACTCGATCATCACGTGGTGCTTAGAAGCGACGAACTGTAGCAACGGTGCACAGTTAGGGGAGAACACTTCTTGAAATTTTGTAAGGGATCATCTTATTTACTACCGTCGTCCTAAGCAAACAAGATGCATAAACATGATAAACATCACATGCAATCAAATAGTGACATGATATGGCCAATATCATTTTGCTCCTTTTGATCTTCATCTTCAGGGCTCCATGATCATCATCGTCACCGGCACGACACCATGATCTCCATCATCATGATCTCCATCATCGTGTCTTCATGAAGTTGTCACGCCAACGACTACTTCTACTTCTATGACTAACGCGTTTAGCAATAAAGTAAAGTAGTTTACATGGCGTTCTTCAATGACACGCAGGTCATACAATAAATAAAGACAACTCCTATGGCTCCTGTCGGTTGTCATACTCATCGACATGCAAGTCGTGAATCCTATTACAAGAACATGATCAATCTCATACATCACATATCATTCATCACATTCTTCTTGGCCATATCACATCACATAGCATACCCTGCAAAAACAAGTTAGACGTCCTCTAATTGTTGTTTGCATGTTTTACGTGGCTGCTATGGGTTTCTAGCAAGAACGTTTCTTACCTACGCATGAACCACAACGTGATATGCCAATTGCTATTTACCCTTCATAAGGACCCTTTTCATCGAATCCGATCCGACTAAAGTGGGAGAGACAGACACCCGCCAGCCACCTTATGCAACTAGTGCATGTTTGTCGATGGAACCGGTCTCACGTAAGCGTACGTGTAAGGTTGGTCCGGGCCGCTTCATCCCACGATGCCGCCGAATCAAGATAAGACTAGTAACGGCAAGCATATTGAACAATATCGACGCCCACAACTACTTTGTGTTCTACTCGTGCAAAGAATCTACGCAATAGACCTAGCTCATGATGCCACTGTTGGGGAATGTAGCAGAAATTCAAAATTTTCCTACGTGTCACCAAGATCTATCTATGGAGAGACTAGCAACGAGGGGAAGGAGAGTGCATCTACATACCCTTGTAGATCGCTAAGCGGAAGCGTTCAAGTGAACGGGGTTGATGGAGTCGTACTCGTCGTGATTCAGATCACCGATGATCCTAGTGCCGAACGGACGGCACCTCCGCGTTCAACACACGTACAGCTCGACGATGTCTCCCACGCCTTGATCCAGCAAGGAGAGAGGGAGAGGTTGAGGAAGACTCCATCCAGCAGCAGCACAACGGCGTGGTGGTGATGGAGGAGCGTGGCAATCCTGCAGGGCTTCGCCAAGCACCTACGGGAGAGGAGGAGGTGTCACGGGAGGGAGGGAGGCGCCAAGGGCTCAGGTATGGATGCCCTTAACTTCGTACCTTACAACTCAGGCAAGAACTCCTTTTTTGACTGATCCATCTTGAACACCTTCAAGATCACGTCAAGGCATGTGCTCATTTGAAAGTACCATTAAGCGTTTTGATCTATCCTTATAGATCTTGATGCTCAATGTTCAAGTAGCTTAATCCAGGTTTTCCATTGAAAACACTTTCCAAATAACCCTATATGCTTTCCAGAAATTCTACGTCATTTCTGATCATTAATATGTCAACAACATATACTCATCAGAAATTCTATAGTGCTCCCACTCACTTCTTTGGAAATACAAGTTTCTCATAAACTTTGTATACACCCTAAATCTTTGATCATCATCAAAGCATACATTCCAACTCCGAGATGCTCACTCCAGTCCTCAGAAGGATTGCTGGAGCTTTGCATACTTATTAGCATATTTCAGGATAGACAAAACCTTCCGGTTGTATCACATACAACCTTTCCTCAAGAATCGTCGAGGAAACAATGTTTTGACATCCTATCTGCAAGATTTCATAAATAATGCAGTAATTGCTAATATAATTCCAACATACTCTTAGCATCGCTACGAGTGAGAAAGTCTCATCGTAGTCAACTCCTTGAACTTGTCGAAAAACATCTCAACGACAAGTCGACCTTTCTCAATGGTGACACTTACCATCATTGTCTGTCTTCCTTTCAAAATCCATATGTACCTAACAGCCTTATGACCATCAAGTAGTTCTTCCAAAGTCTACACTTTGTTTTCATACATGGATCCTCTCTCGGGTTTTATGGCCTTGAGCCATTTATCGGAATCCAGGCCCACCATCGCTTCTCCATAGCTCGTAGGTTCATTGTTGTCTAGCAACATGACTTCCAAGACAGGATTACTGTACCACTCTGAAGTAGTACGTATCCTTGTCACCCTACGAGGTTTGGGAGTGACTTGATCTGAAGTTTCATGATCACTATCATAAGCTTCTACTTCAATTGGTGTAGGTGCCACAGGAACAACTTCCTGTGCCCTGCTACACACTGGTTGAAGTGATGGTTCAGTAACCTCATCAAGTCTCCACCATCCTCCCACTCAATTCTTTCGAGAGAAACCTTTCCTCGAGAAAGGACCCAATTCTAGAAACAATTCATATTGCCTTCGGATCTGAATTAGGAGGTATACCCAACTGTTTTGGGTGTCCTATGAAGATGTACTTTATCCGCTTTGGGTTCGAGCTTAATCCTGAAACTTTTTCACATAAGCGTCGCAGCCCCAAACCTTTAAGAAATGACAACTTAGGTTTCTCTAAACCATAATTCATACGGTGTCATCTCATCGGAATTACGTGGTGCCCTATTTAAAGTGAATGTGGTTGTCTTTAATGCCTAACCCATAAACTATCCTGGCAGTTCGATAAGAGACATCATGGTATGCATCATATCCAATAGGGTGCAACTATGATGTTCGGACACACCATCACACTATGGTGTTCCAGGCGGTATTAATTGTGAAACAATTTCCACAATGTCTTAATTGTGTGCCAAAACTCGTAACTCAGATACTCATCTCTATGATCATATCATAGACATTTTATCCTCTTGTCACAATCTTCTACTTCACTCTGAAATTACTTGAACCATTCAATAATTCAGACTTGTGTTTCATCAAGTAAATATTCTCAACATCTACTCGAATCATCTGTGAAGTAAGAACATAACGATATTCACTGCATGCCTCAGCACTCATTGGACTGCACGCATCAAAATGTGTTGCTTCCAACAAGTTGCTATCTTGTTACATCTTACTGAAAACGAGGCTTTTCAGTCATCTTGCCCATGTGGTATGATTTGCATGTCCCAAGTGATTCAAAATCAAGTGAGTCAAAACGGTCCATTTGCATGGAGTTTCTTCATGCATATACACCAATAGACATGGTTCGCATGTCTCAAACTTTTCAAAAACGAGTGAGCCCAAAGATCCATCAATATGGAGCTTCTTCATGCGTTTTATACCGATATGACTTACGTGGCAGTGCCACAAGTAGGTGGTTCTATCATTACTATCTTTTGGCATGAACATGTGTATCACTACGATCGAGATTTAATAAACCATTCATTTTAGGTGTAAGACCATTGAAGGTATTATTCAAATAAACAGAGTAACGATTATTCTCCTTAAATGAATAACCGTATTGCGATAGACGTAATCCAATCATGTCTATGCTCAACGCAAACACCAAACAACAATTATTTAGGTTTAACACCAATCTCTTTGGTAGAGGGAGCGTGCGATGCTTGATCATATGAAGCTTGGAAAAACTTCCAACACATATCGTCAGCTCACCTTTAGCTAGTCTCCGTTTATTCCGTAGCCTTTTGTTTCGAGTTACTAACACTTAGCAACCGAACCGGTATCTAATACCCTGGTGCTACTAGGAGTACTAGCAAAGTACACATTAACACAATGTATATCCAATATACTTCTATCGACCTTGCCAGCCTTCTTATCTACCAAGTATCTAGGGTAATTCTGCTCTAGTGGTTGTTCCCCTTATTACAGAAGCACTTAGTCTCGGGTTTGGGTTTTACCTTGGGTTTCTTCACTAGAGCAGCAGCTGATTTGCCGTTTCATGAAGTATCCCTTCTTGCCCTTGCCCTTCTTGAAACTAGTGGTTTCACCAACCATCAACAATTGATGCTCCTTCTTGATTTCTACTTTCGCGGTGTCAAACATCGCGAATACCTCAAGGATCATCATATCTATCCCTGATATGTTATAGTTCATCACGAAGCTCTAACAGCTTGGTGGCAATGACTTTGGAGAACCATCACTGTTTCATCTGGAAGATCAACTCCCACTCGATTCAAATGATTGTTGTACTCAGACAATCTGAGCACAAGCTCAACAATTGAGCTTTTCTCCTTAGTTTGCAGGTTAAGAAAGTCATCGGAGGTCTTATACCTCTTGACATGGGCACGAGCCTGAAATCCCAATTTCAGCCCTCAAAACATCTCATATGTTTCGCGATGTTTCAAAAACGTCTTTGGTGCCTCAACTCTAAACCGTTTAACTGAACTATCACGTAGTTATCAAAACGTGTATGTCAGATGTTCGCAACAACCACAGACAACGTTCGAGGTTCAGCACACTGAGCGGTGCATTAAGGACATAAGCCTTCTATGAAGCAATGAGGACAATCCTCAGTTTACGGACCTAGTCCGCATAATTGCTACTATCAACTTTCAACTAATTTTTCTCTAGGAACATATCTAAACAGTAGAACTATAGCGTGAGCTACGACATAATTTGCAAAAACCTTTTGACTATGTTCAGGATAATTAAGTTCATCTTATGAACTCCCACTTAGATAGACATCCCTCTGGTCATCTAAGTGATCACATGATCCGAGTCAACTAGGCCGTGTCCGATCATCACGTGAGACGGACTAGTCATCATCGGTGAACATCTTCATGTTGATCGTATCTACTATACGACTCATGCTCGACCTTTCGGTCTCCGTGTTCCGAGGCCATGTCTGCACATGCTAGGCTCGTCAAGTTAACCCTAAGTGTTTTCGCTGTGTAAAACTGTCTTACACCCGTTGTATGTGAACGTAAGAATCCATCACACCCGATCATCACGTGGTGCTTAGAAGCGACGAACTGTAGCAACGGTGCACAGTTAGGGGAGAACACTTCTTGAAATTTTGTAAGGGATCATCTTATTTACTACCGTCGTCCTAAGCAAACAAGATGCATAAACATGATAAACATCACATGCAATCAAATAGTGACATGATATGGCCAATATCATTTTGCTCCTTTTGATCTTCATCTTCGGGGCTCCATGATCATCATCGTCACCGGCACGACACCATGATCTCCATCATCATGATCTCCATCATCATGATCTCCATCATCGTGTCTTCATGAAGTTGTCACGCCAACGACTACTTCTACTTCTATGACTAACGCGTTTAGCAATAAAGTAAAGTAGTTTACATGGCGTTCTTCAATGACACGCAGGTCATACAATAAATAAAGACAACTCCTATGGCTCATGCCGGTTGTCATACTCATCGACATGCAAGTCGTGATTCCTATTACAAGAACATGATCAATCTCATACATCACATATCATTCATCACATTCTTCTTGGCCATATCACATCACATAGCATACCCTGCAAAAACAAGTTAGACGTCCTCTAATTGTTGTTGCATGTTTTACGTGGCTGCTATGAGTTTCTAGCAAGAACGTTTCTTACATACGCAAGACCACAACGTGATATGCCAATTGCTATTTACCCTTCATAAGGACCCTTTTCATCGAATCCGTTCCGACTAAAGTGGGAGAGACTGGCACCCGCTAGCCACCTTATGCACCAAGTGCATGTCAATCGGTGGAACCTGTCTCACGTAAGAGTACGTGTAAGGTCGGTCCGGGCCGCTTCATCCCACAATACCGTCGAATCAAGATTGGACTAGTAACGGTAAGCATATTGAACAACATCAACGCCCACAACTACTTTGTGTTCTACTCGTGCAAAGAATCTACGCAATAAACCTAGCTCATGATGCCACTGTTGGGGAACGTAGCAGAAATTCAAAATTTTCCTACGTGTCACCAAGATCTATCTATGGAGAGACCAGCAACGAGTAGAAAGAGAATGCATCTACATACCCTTGTAGATCGCTAAGCGGAAGCGTTCAAGTGAACGGGGTTGATGGATTCGTACTCGTCGTGATTCAAATCACCGATGATCCTAGTGCCGAACGGACGGCACCTCCGCGTTCAACACACATACAGCCCGGTGACGTCTCCCACGCCTTGATCCAGCAAGGAGAGAGGGAGAGGTTGAGGAAGACTCCATCCAACAGCAGCACAACGGCGTGGTGGTGGTGGAGGAGCGTGGCAATCCAGCAGGGCTTCGCCAAGCACCATGGGAGAGGAGGAGTAGGGAGAGAGGTAGGGCTGTGCCAGAACTTCGTCTATAGCTCCCATGCGCCTCCCCACTATATATAGGGGTGGAGGGGCTGGTTTCTTGCCCTCCAAGTCCATTGGGGCATTGGCCAAGGTGGGAGGAAAGAAATCTCATTATTTCCTTCCCCACCGATTGTTATCCCCCCTTTTTAGGGATCTTGATCTTATCCCTTCGGGATATGATCTTATTCCTTCTAAGGGGGGATCTTGGTGCGCCTTGACCAGGGGTGTGGGGCCTGGCCCCCACTACCCACGTCCATGTGGGTCCCCCCATGCAGGTGGGCCCCACTCCGGAACCTTCTAGAACCTTCCCGGTACAATACCGAAAAATCCCGAACATTTTCCGGTGGCCAAAATAGGACTTCCCATATATAAATCTTTACCTCCGGACCATTCCGGAACTCCTCGTGACGTCCGGGATCTCATCCGGGACTCCGAACAACATTCGGTAACCACATACAAACTTCCTTTATAACCCTAGCGTCATCGAACCTTAAGTGTGTAGACCCTACGG
The DNA here is from genome assembly GCF_018294505.1 of Triticum aestivum. Taxonomy (NCBI): domain Eukaryota; kingdom Viridiplantae; phylum Streptophyta; class Magnoliopsida; order Poales; family Poaceae; genus Triticum; species Triticum aestivum. Next base: position 97,831,153 of record NC_057795.1, on the reverse strand, counting down.
GTTCGGGAGACATGTAGACATGACCGAGACGTTCTCCAATCAATAACCAACAGCGGGATCTGGATACCCATGATGGCTCCCACATGTTCCACGATGATCTCATTGGATGAACCATGATGTCAAGGACTTAATCAATCCCGTATTCAATTCCCTTTGTCTATCGGTATGTTACTTGCCCGAGATTCGATCGTCGGTATCCAATACCTTGTTCAATCTCGTTACCGGCAAGTCACTTTACTCGTTCCGTAACACATCATCCCATGATCAACTCCTTGGTCACATTGCGCATATGATGATGTCCTACAGAGTGGGCCCAGAGATACCTCTCCGTTTACACGGAGTGACAAATCCCAGTCTCGATCCGCATAAAACAATAGATACTTTCGGAGATACCTGTAGTGCACCTTTATAGTCACCCAGTTACGTTGTGACGTTTGATACACCCAAAGCACTCCTACGGTATCCAGGAGTTACACGCTCTCATGGTCGAAGGAAGAGATACTTGACATTGGCAAAGCTCTAGCAAATGAACTACACGATCTTTTGTGCTAGTCTTAGGATTGGGTCTTGTCCATCACATCATTCTCCTAATGATGTGATCCCGTTATCAACGACATCCAATGTCCATAGCCAGGAAACCATGACTATCTGTTGATCACAACGAGCTAGTCAACTAGAGGCTCACTAGGGACATATTGTGGTCTATGTATTCACACGTGTATTACGATTTCCGGATAATACAGTTATAGCATGAATAAAAGACAATTATCATGAACAAGGAAATATAATAATAATACTTTTATTATTGCCTCTAGGGCATATTTCCAACAGTTTACATATAAAGTTTATTTAAAACGGAGCAACGGTTATTTAGTTATGAAAAAATCATTTTAACATGGCATTTGAGCAAATTTAAACAAACAGCATTTTAAACATTTTAAACATGGATGAAAGTGGCATATTATTAATCTACACAAAATTCTAAGCATTTTACATGTTTAAAACATTTTAATCCGATGCACGGTTTGTGAGATATTAAATGCATGAACATGAGGGTCTTTTCTGTAAAACTACACTCTCTGGAATAATTGGCAAAATTCGCAGCGCATGGAAAAAAATACATGGGCCGAGTCTGGTGGGCGCAAGCTAACATGTGGTGCGCTAGGGCGAGGGATAGGCTGGAGGCTCACCATGGGCCGAGGCCCGGCTGGAAGCAGAAGAGGCCGGCTGGGCTTGGTGGATCTGGCTGTTGGCAGCCCGTAGCGCGGCTGGAGGGCATCGGGTGGTCAACGCATAGGGGATCGATCTGGACTTGGCGCTGGGGTCATGCTCGTTCATTCGACAGGGGAAACAGCGGCAGCAACTGGGCTCGAAGCAGACAGGTTCGAGCGCCCTGGGATGATGCAGAGGAGCAGCGCCGGTGGAACTCCGGCAGAGATGAACCAGGCGAGGCTGAGAGTGGAGGAAGCGGGGCAGCACAGGGTCCTGGATGGCGGCGAGGCAAACGGCGGCATGGACGGAGCTGCAGCAGTCTCCGGCGATGAGGAGGCTGCAGTCGGTCTCCTGGCGGAGGAAAACAAGGGCGATGAACATGGCGGCTCAGTTCCCTATTCCAACAGAGAGAGAGAGTATTGAGAAAGAGAGAAGAGAGAAACAGGAGAGGAAGAAAGGGAAGGAGGGAGAAGAGAAGAGATGGGCGCGAGGCTCATCTGGTGGTCAACGACGATGGCGCAGGACAGCGTCGGGCACGGGGTTGGGGTCCGGCAGTGGCGCAGGTCCATGGCGCAGGGAGGCATGGAGGAGCTCCTCTCCTCCAGATCGAACTGGAAGGAGAAGGTAGCGGGGCGCTGGTCTCTGACGAGGCCGGTCGAAGACGGCGGCCGCAGGCAGGGGAGCTCGGGCTCTTGGATCAAGAGGGGCGCGGGGAAATCTGGCGCCGTGGTGCTCTGCTCCCCGGCGAGCTCAGGCGAGGTCAAGGGGATCCACGGGCGCGTGGGGCTGCTGGAGAGGTGGAGTGGTGGATCGGTGGGTTTGGAAGTTTCGGTGGTGGCTGGTTCGTTTGCTGGTGATCCCGAGGGGAACCAGAGAGAGTGGCGGCGGGCAGGAGGATGGAGGGGACAGGGGGCTAGATTGTAGGGATTGGTCTAGGGTTGGACTATTTATATAGGTAGGGGATTAGGGTAGTGGTTAACTCGGTCCGTCCTATCGCAATCGGGCGGTCGAGAATAAATAGGTTAGGCAGACCAAATAAGAAAACGGGGATGTTTTATAGATGTTTGGGGATGATCCGGACCCATCGGTAACGATAGAGCGGGTCAGGTTCGGGACAACTTTCGGACGCGCGCGAGGGGTCTGAGAGAGGTTAGTTGGTTTGACAAGAGGGAATGGAAAACCCGGTTGGTCTCGGAACGGCCAACAAAAGCAAGGGGGGACACGGCAACTACGAGTGGATGCAAGTTTTATGAAAACATGCAGATGCAATGCGCATGACGCTATGAGATGAGATGCATGACATGAACCAAATGCAAAACGAAAGACAAAACCCAACCACGGATAAAATAATATATCACATAGACGGAAATGGCAAGAGTTGTAGTTACAAATATGGAAAGTTGTATCCGGGGCCTTACATAGGTCCCATGCAAGAAATGGGAATGAATGTCAAACACCCTGCCACCGTCACTCGGCCGCAAACATTGAGATACTTGGTTTTTAAATTCTAGTAAATCCAAAACTCGTCTGAAATTCATGAAAACTTGACATGCTATCATGGAGCGGCATCAAGATGTTGTGGTAAATTTTTTGTTCCATTTGGTGGCAGGTTTGGGTATAATCTTCTCACAAACCAGAGCTTCTTACAACAAGCCTGATGGTTTCGGTAGGGAACGTTCCACCTTTGGGGACGAAACGATATTTGTTGCCTCTTATTACTTTCAAAAGATTTCTAGTGTCAACATAGAACAACAGGAGTGTTGTGTTAAATTTTGGAATTTTTCGGGGTTCATTTGGACATTTTTATACATTAACTGGGTTTTCTAGGCATTTTATGTGCATAATTCAAATTTCAACTAAATGCTCATGCTCCAGTGCATATAAATTGGTTGAAAAATCAAATATGTGTCCTTGGGTGCATGATTAGGTGCCATGCAAGAAATGGGAATGAATTTCAAACACCAGAGCACTGTTGATTGTCGGCAAAACGTTGAGATACTTTGTTTTTAAATTCTGGTAAGTCCAAAACTCATCTGAAATTCATGAAACTTGGCATGCTATCATCAAATGGCACCCAACATGATGTGGTATTTTTCATGTCCATTTTGAGAGAAGGCGCACTCGAATAATAGCCAACAAAGGCATTTTGAAACAAATAGCTGCCACTATCACATCTTAAAGGTTTTGTATAATTTAAATCGTGTGTGTTCTGTTAACCATTCATGTGACACCACGCCTCACTCTTTTAATGGCTAGGAGGTGCCGTTCGTACATGTTCTTGACTAAACGGGAGGTGTGCAAGTTGTACTCCAATGCGCAGGCTCACCGGGAAGCGTGCCAGTTGTACACCGCGCAGGCTCACTGGGAAGCGAGCCCTTTGACTTCCATGGCCGCTCGCCTTGCTCGCATCCTCTCCATTAATGGTGCCCAAGCCGTAGTTTAATACGGTTTTTAAATATAAAACACTCATCGCAAATGTTTTAGTTAGAGCACCCATATGCAAACCGACAGTTTCCTCAGGAAGCCTAGCGAAAATGTGTCGACCAGGATGTGTGCACCTTCTGATCACAAACATTTTAGATACAACACCCGTATGTAAACCGACAGCTTCCCCTGTAAGCCAAGGGAAAATGTGTCGAGCAGGATTTGTGCAGCTCTTCATCGCAAACATTTTAGATAGAACACCAGTATGCAAAGTGAGAGCTATGGTCTTCCGCAATAAGCCAAGGGAAAATTCGCCGTGCAGAATTTGTGCATCTCTTCAATGCAAATGGTTGAGATTGAATAAGGTATGCAAACCGAGGCTTCGGCGCTAAGCCAAGAGAAAATCTAGCAAGCAAGATTTGTACCTCCCTTCAACGCAAACGGTTTTTTCGGATGACCCGTGTGCAACCACGTACACACAATTTGGTAAGATTTGCATGTGTCATATTGGGTATATTGCCATTTGTCAAACTGGAAAGATTGACATTTGTTGATCTAGTAATATTGCCATTTGTCAATCCTTGTAACATTGTGATTTGTCAAAATATACATCTAAAAATCACTAGCACTATCTAATTTTTTCAACTAAAATTCAGTAATTAAGCATAGATTTCATTCATAGATTAAGCAGTCGTTCTTAGTTTATACAAACAATTCAACTCGACAGCTAAACCAACCAAACTTTTCCCCAATTGTTGCCAACCACGTACTAAAATAGCTAGTTCGCCTATATATACTAGCTAATTTTAAGTACATTGTAAGTTCCACCACATCTATAGTCAGATGAACTAAACAAAATAGCCCCTAAATACTACTACTACGGAGGGGCTTTGTACTATTTCCGGCAGCCTCTCCTCTACCGAGCGCGCTCAGTAAGAGGAAGAGGAGGAGAAGCCTACCGATGAGCTGGACAACTGCAATATGGTACCTGTCGCTGCTGCACCTTCAGCGACGCTCACCTCGAACGCTCTCTGCCGCTCCAGACGACCCCTCTCGAAGAGTCCGGACTGCTCGTAGATCTCCTGATTTCTCGCCTCTGCGTCGGCGTGTGCTACGGCCACGGATGCGGTAAGGCTCTTTGCGTTCTCAACAAGGCGCTCCTCCTCCTCCCGCATGAACTCGATGTAGCACGCAAGATCGCTGACGCACGTGTGGGCCTCCACCTCTGCCTCCCTCCTTTGGGCAGTGGTGCTGGAGCAGGTGATGATCTCGGCGGTCGACGGTGGGCTGGCAGCCACGGCGGCCAATGACGGGATGGTAGCTACGACCACCACCTCCCGCCTTCGGGCCGCGGTGGCGGAGCGGGTGATGGCCACGGTGGACGGCAATGGGATGGCGGCCACCTCCTACCTTCAGGCCATGGCGGCGGAGCGGGCGATGGCCCTGGCTTTCGATGGTGGTGTGGCGGCAACGGCGACCGATAACAACTGCCGACGAGCAACGGCAGCGGAGCGTGTGGTGGGTGTTCCACGCACACCCAACAAGGACGCCACGCGCAATACACTATGCCGAGGATGGCGTCACCACTGCGGTGCAGCCTCCCAGCTGGAGCTGTCCTCTAATGATGTCAGAGTGGTTGAGCGATGACGACGTAATGGTGCCATTGGCGATTGTGGGAGAAGCAGGCGAGATAAGCTACAGGGAGGGAGGCGAAAATGCGATGTAGGACTCGCCGGCCTTGAGGGTTTATATAGTAGGCTGGTAAGCTTTGGGATTTGGGGGGATTTCACCAAGTTGGGCGAGAAGCTTGCGCAGGAACGAGCTCACTACCATTTGGCCAAAAGAACGCCCTCGTGCACTACTCAAGCTTGCGCTCGAAGCCGTCTGCGGCGGCGGGGTGACAAGACGTGCGAGAGGAGGATGAAAGAACATGTACACATATGGTTAATAAAAAACGTTTGCGATTTAATTACCTACTATACCCCCATCCTGATTTATAAGTAGGATTTAACTAATAAAATACGAATGCATGTTGCCAAAGATTATATCGTTGGATTCGTATTTGAACATAGTTTCCAATTATATAATTTTTGTAACATGCATTAACATTTTGTTGGTTAAATTTAAGGTCAAAATATGGCACAGAATGTAAAGGGGACTAATAGACCAAGACGGCGGTAGTAGCACACGACCACTCTCTACGGCGTATCACACACATCTTGTTAAGTTGGACCTTTTCTATTGTGTTGCCTAATCACACACAGTTCATCCTAGTGAACTGTATGCTGTATATCGCACACACACTCATCTGGCTGCCTGTTTCTGTTGTTGTGCATCATCGCCAACAGTTCTTCTTGATTAATCGTTTGGCACTCATCCAATGGAGGGAAGCTTCTACATTCACGGGGGACGTGGCATTGACCATTGGGCGGCAACAGTCGGTCATCCGGGTGCGCAATAAAGGATGCAAAGAGGGATCCTACAGTAGCAAAGACCATCTTCCCTACCGATATCTCATCTAACAGAACTTCCAAGTTAACTATGCTAAGGCTTGAGTAGTCATCAGATGGGTGATGTCACGCCCAATATGCGACCCTATTCAAAAGGAACTCGAAGGTCCCACCAAGGATAGACCCGCATATTGAAACGCTTTTGCAAGGTGGATATCATTACATCAACATTACATAATAGATGGGTATACATACATAAGGCATACAAGCCACATGAATACAACATCACAATACATCAGAGCACCATCTGACTACGGATGAAACACAAATAGAAACTCAAACGACATCCACCCTGCTAGCCCAGGCTGCCGACCTGGAACCTATCCCCTGATCGAAGAAGCAGAAGACGAACTCAATGCAAGCAAGCGTCGCTCTCGCATCAAGATCATCGCATAACCTGTACCTGCAACTGTTGTTGTAGTAATCTGTGAGCCACGAGGACTCAGCAATCCCATTAACATGGGTATCAAGACTAGCAAAGCTCAAGGGGAAAGGAAGGGGTAAAGTGGTGAGGTTGCAGCAGCGACTAAGCAATGTATGGTGGCTAACATACGCAAATAAGAGCGAGAAGAGAGCAAGCAAAGGAACGGTCGTCAACTAGTAATGATCAAGAGGTGATCCTGAACACCTACTTACGTCAAACATAACCCAGAAACCGTGTTCACTTCCAGGACTCCGCCGAGAAGAGACCATCATGGCTACACACGCGGTTGATGTGTTTTAATTCGGATCAGGTGTCAAGTTATCTACAACCGGACATTAACAAATTCCCATCTGCCTATAACCGCAGGCACGGCTTTCGAAAGATTATACCCTGCAGGGGTGTCCCAACTTAGCCCATGATAAGCTCTCGCGATCAACGAAGGAATAGACCTTCTCCCAGGAAGACCCGATCAGACTCGGAATCCCGGTTTACAAGACATTTCGACAATGGTAAAACAAGACCAGCAAAGCCTCCCGCTGTGCCGACAAATCCCGATAGGAGCTGCACATATCTCGTTCTCAGGGCACACCGGATGAGCCAGACGTCGGGTTGGCATAGACCCTGGTTGCCCATGGGGCGCCGGACATCGCTCGGTTCGGACCAACACTTAGACAAGCACTGGCCCGGGGGGGCTAAAATAAAGATGACCCTCGGGTTGGGCGACCCAAGGGAAAGGGATAGGTGGTGGTGAGGCAAATGGTAAAACCAATGTTGGGCCTTGCTGGAGGAGTTTTATTCAAAGCGAACTGTCAAGGGGGTCCCATAAATCACCCGACCGCGTAAGGAACGCAAAATCCGGGAACATAACACCGGTATGACGGAAACTAGGGCGGCAAGAGTGGAACAAAACACCAGGCAAAAGGCCGAGTCTTCCACCCTTTACCAAGTATATAGATGCATTAATAATAATAAGAGATATTGTGATATCCCAACCAAAGTCCTGTCCACCAGGGAGCAATCTTCAAACTTCACCTGCAGCTAGCAACGCTATAAGAGGGGCTGAGCAAAAGCAGTAACATAGCCAAACAACGGTTTGCATAGGAAAGGTGTCAAAGGTTAGAGGTTCATGGCAATATGGGATGGCTGGATAAACAGGTGATAGGTAGCGCAGCATAGCGATAGAACGAAACAACTAGCATAGCAATGATAGTAGTGAGATCCAGGGTAGCGGTCATCTTGCCTGAAATCCCGCAAGGAAGAAGAACGAGTCCATGAAGAAGATGAAGCCACGAAGACGAACCACACGTAGACGAACGAATCCTCACGATCGCAACGAAACAGGAAACTATCGAGAAGAAGCACACAACATAGTAAACACACCACACATGAACAAGGCATGATGCACAAACAAGCATGATGCATGACAAATCTAGATGAAGCTACTCATGGCAAGAGATGATGCAAACAAGAGCAACACGTCAAGGTAAGTTTAAATGAGGCCGGGAACAACATATAACAATTCCGGTAAGTCCTCATATGCATATTTTGAAATTGGTACAGATCTGAACAAACCTTATGTTCGAGTTGTTAAACAGCAAGTTAAGATGCACCATGATGATCTACACGAGATTCTAGTCAAGTTACATATAAAGTTCATTTAGTTCGAAGGTACGGCCTAGAAGATATGAGCAAAACAAGTAAACATGGCATTGATGCAAAATGCACCCATACATCAAGCAAACACCTCAAAACAAGGATGCAACATTATAACATGAAACTACAAGCAAAATCAAGCAAGTTACATATAGAGCACACTCAAAACGGAGCAACGGTTCAACACCCACACATTATACAAGTCATAACCACAATCTGTCCATACCAGCAAGTAGGCATCTTACAAGCATCAAAACAACAAGCTACAGCACCCCAACATAAGAACAAAAGGCATGGGCATGAAGTACAGGTGAAGCATAACAAAACATGAACACTGAGTTATCTCCAGAAATCACTAGAACATGCTCAAACACACATGGAAAGATAGCAAATAATAATAGTTTCAGGGTTTGCAGAATTAACATCAGGTTGCAATGTTTAGACCTATCAAACAACATGTTACAGGAACTTATCATGGCAAACAAAAGCATGGCATGAATCTACTAATTGCATAGAACAAAAGTCCCTTACTGACCAAGAGCCAAAAAGGATCAGAAGATATGATGGCACCCATGTAAACATGACAAGTTATAATACAGATTCAAACATGGCAGGAACAGAATTAAGAAGGCATGTAGATGAGCTTGAACCACTCACTACGGAGCAATACATGGCATGGCAAGGCAACCAACAGTAAGAATACATGTTTATTAAGCTAAGCATGGCAAGAGCAAGTCCATAGGGTGCATGGATCACTAGGAAAACACATGGGAACAAGTGAACTTAATGTTAACAGGCTGACAGCAACATTATTTAGCAAGTTTGGAGCAAGATATGAACAATCTAAAGCAAGCTATAAATGCAACCAGGGACATGGATGGATATAGCATGACATGTAGAATAAAACACTCTTAGTGAACATCTCCAGATTATGCATAGAATGACTAGTAGAAACATGTTTATATAGCATCACGAAATAACAGATTCAGCCTAGCAAAACAGCAACATCATCTACACTACTTAACAAGCTCGATTCGCTCACCACAAGTCATTGCATGACAAGATAAGCATAGCATCATCAAGAAGACATGTTTGTGAAACAAACCAAGGCAAGAACAAGTCCATAGCATGCAAGGATCAACTATAGCAACCTTGGCTAAATTGAATAACAAGTAAACAATCTGCCAGGAAACATTTTGAAGCAAACGTAGAGCACTCAAATGACATGCTAGGCTACTCCATAATTTCAACCAAGGGCATGAATGGATAGAGCATAACCATATGTTCAAAACATCCTTACTTAAGTATCTCAAAATATGCATGGATCTCTCTGTAGCATCAAGTTTACATGGCATAAAAATAACAGCAGAACAGGGACTGAAATCAACAACAGCAAGTGCCCTACTTAGCAAGCTCGATGCACTCAGCACACAAATCACAAAAATACATGGATAGTACCTATTGAAAGATGGCATGGCATAGATCAAAGCACATGAAGACATCAACCTCATAGGATGCACACATCAATCATGGCAAAAATGACAAATGAGCAAGTTATAACAGTTTCGGCAGATTAACAGCAACATGCACTCTTCCAACAGCATTTCGGGCATCAAGATGAGCTCAAATGAAAATGATGCAATGAATGAAATGATCTACTCGTCGATACGAACAATTTGACATATTACATGCACGAAACAGAGCTACGGATGCAGAGATGTGACATGACGAACATGGCATGATTATGTCAGAAATCTGGGACTTAGTGGATTTCGGGGGGAAAGTCAACCTGCGGGCACGGATTACGAGGATGGTCGGGACCTCGCCGGAGACGGCTTGGAGGAGGCCGGAGATGTCGGGGATGAGGTGCTCCCGGCCGGATCGGGCCGGATCCGGCCGGATCCGGGCAAGGCG